>NC_069500.1:1408218763-1408488763 GCF_027579735.1 Bombina bombina
CTCCACTTCCTACCCATACGCTATCTTGTGGAGTTTTTTCAAACTGCAAGTTCCCATTTAATTTTAAGCTGTAGTGGAGACTCAACTAAAAATGGTTCACTTCTGTTCGGCCAATACAAATTGCTGTTGTATTGTATTATTGTAAGAGAGATCACTGTACCTTGTTCAGACAAACCCCTGAAGTACTGGGCAGATAATAAACTGAGATTTCCAGCTCTGGCTAAAATGGCCCAAAATTATCTTTTTGCCCCATGCAGTAGTGCTGAAAGTGAAAGACTGTTCAGCTTAGCATCAAACGACATTACTGATAGCAGAAACAGACGTATAGCTGAACATACAGAGATGCTTCTGTTCCTTAAAAAGGACTTGCCACTAACTTTTGAAAAATGATTATAATTGCTAGATTGCCTGTTATACTGCTAGTTCTTATCTTGCACAATTATGCTCAAAACATACTGTACTCTGAGGAACATCCTTAGCTTATATAATTGCAGGAAGAGTGTTCATAGGAAAAATTAAGTTAATTCCTGTTAACACACATCTTACAATAATAGGACTAGATTTAGATTACATTTGATATATAAGCTTTTCCAATTCTCTGTTCACATTTCCAACTCAATAGACTTTAATGGAGTTGGACATGCAATGAGAGCATTGGTAAAGCTTACCAGTCAAATGTAAGCTAGTCCATAGTGTTCCCCATGTTTAAACAGTGCACTGGTATATTTTTTACTGTATTGCACTTTTTGGTTGGTTGTGATATTACATTTGTTATTTATTGTTGTTATTATGAATATATATTAATGTAATATTTTTATTTATAAACATGTTCTGTGAAATTTCTACGTGTTTTTACAACTTTGTGACAACAAGCAAATAAAACTGTTTTATTATTTCATAATGTATTTTGAGTTACAGTTCTTCATAATTATAAAGAAGCTATCTTAACTCATTAGTCGGTATTGTGCTTGGGACACAGTCACATGACTTAAAAAAGTATCGGTAATTGGTATTGGCGAGTATTTTAAAAAAAAGTATCGGTACTTGTACTCAGTCTTAGAAAAATGGTATTGGTGTAACCCTAGTTAATAACTATTTAATAGCTACCTAGTTAAAATAATTACCAAATTACCTGTAAAATAAATCCTAACCAATAAACCTACACTATCAATAAATTAATTAAATAAACTACAATTATCTAAACTAAAATATAATTAAATACACTAAACTATACAGGGAGTGCAGAATTATTAGGCAAGTTGTATTTTTGAGGATTAATTTTATTATTGAACAACAACCATGTTCTCAATGAACCCAAAAAAACTCATTAATATCAAAGCTGAATAGTTTTGGAAGTAGTTTTTAGTTTGTTTTTAGTTATAGCTATTTTAGGGGGATATCTGTGTGTGCAGGTGACTATTACTGTGCATAATTATTAGGCAACTTAACAAAAAACAAATATATACCCATTTCAATTATTTATTTTTACCAGTGAAACCAATATAACATCTCAACATTCACAAATATACATTTCTGACATTCAAAAACAAAACAAAAACAAATCAGTGACCAATATAGCCACCTTTCTTTGCAAGGACACTCAAAAGCCTGCCATCCATGGATTCTGTCAGTGTTTTGATCTGTTCACCATCAACATTGCGTGCAGCAGCAACCACAGCCTCCCAGACACTGTTCAGAGAGGTGTACTGTTTTCCCTCCTTGTAAATCTCACATTTGATGATGGACCACAGGTTCTCAATGTGGTTCAGATCAGGTGAACAAGGAGGCCATGTCATTAGATTTTCTTCTTTTATACCCTTTCTTGCCAGCCACGCTGTGGAGTACTTGGACGCGTGTGATGGAGCATTGTCCTGCATGAAAATCATGTTTTTCTTGAAGGATGCAGACTTCTTCCTGTACCACTGCTTGAAGAAGGTGTCTTCCAGAAACTGGCAGTAGGACTGGGAGTTGAGCTTGACTCCATCCTCAACCCGAAAAGGCCCCACAAGCTCATGTTTGATGATACCAGCCCAAACCAGTACTCCACCTCTACCTTGCTGGCGTCTGAGTCGGACTGGAGCTCTCTGCCCTTTACCAATCCAGCCACGGGCCCATCCATCTGGCCCATCAAGACTCACTCTCATTTCATCAGTCCATAAAACCTTAGAATAATCAGTCTTGAGATATTTCTTGGCCCAGTCTTGACGTTTCAGCTGGTGTGTCTTGTTCAGTGGTGGTCGTCTTTCAGCCTTTCTTACCTTGGCCATGTCTCTGAGTATTGCACACCTTGTGCTTTTGGGCACTCCAGTGATGTTGCAGCTCTGAAATATGGCCAAACTGGTGGCAAGTGGCATCTTGGCAGCTGCACGCTTGACTTTTCTCAGTTCATGGGCAGTTATTTTGCGCCTTGGTTTTTCCACACGCTTCTTGCGACCCTGTTGACTATTTTGAATGAAACGCTTGATTGTTCGATAATCACGCTTCAGAAGCTTTGCAATTTTAAGATTGCTGCATCCCTCTGCAAGATATCTCACTATTTTTGACTTTTCTGAGCCTGTCAAGTCCTTCTTTTGACCCATTTTGCCAAAGGAAAGGAAGTTGCCTAATAATTATGCACACCTGATATAGGGTGTTGATGTCATTAGACCACACCCCTTCTCATTACAGAGATGCACATCACCTAATATGCTTAATTGGTAGTAGGCTTTCAAGCCTATACAGCTTGGAGTAAGACAACATGCATAAAGAGGATGATGTGGTCAAAATACTCATTTGCCTAATAATTCTGCACTCCCTGTATTGCAAACCCCCCCCCCACTAAATTACAAAAAATAAAAAAAGATTACAAGAATTTTAAGCTAATTACACCTAATCTAAGCCCCCTAATAAAATAACAAAGCCCCCCAAATTAAAAAATGCCCCTACCCTAAACTAAATTACAAAAGTAATCAGCTCTATTACCAGCCCTTAAAAGGGCCTTTTGTGGGGCATTGCCCCAAAGTAATCAGCTCTTTTACCTGTAAAAAGAAAGAACAACCCCCCCATTACATCCCACCACCCACACATCCCTATTCTAAAACTCACCCTATCCCCCCTTAAAAAAACCTGGCTAATTAGAATAGCCAATAGAAAAAAACCTGGCTAATTAGAATAGCCAATAGAATTACAGTAGCTCTTATTCTATTGGCTATTCAAATCAGCCAATAGAATTAAAGTAGCTTGCATCCGATTGGCTGATTTGAATTTAAAGGGTCAAATCAGCCAATAGGAATTCAAGGGACGCCATTTTTAATCGCGTACCTTGAATTCCTATTCAGTGTACGGCGGCGATCGGTGTACGCTCCATGGCTCCGGTCTTCAGTTCCAGCATCGCCGATCTTCAGTTCCTGCATTGCCGGTCAGTTCCAGAGAGAAAGGTCTTCAGCTCCGCGGTCATCAGTCTTCAACTCCTCCGCTCCGCGCCGGCTGGTTCCTGGAAGAAGAAGAGGTCGCTGCCTGGAAGAAGACTTCTCCGCCTGGAACAGGACCTTCTCCGCCAGTCTTCAGGACAGGTAAGGAACACTTGGGGGTTAGACTAGTTTTTTTAAAGGGGGATAGGGTGGGTTTTAGAGTAGGGGTGTGAGGGTGGTGGGTTTTAATGGGGGGGTGTTCTTTATTTTTATTTTTATTTTAAGTTGTAATTATTAATTATATTGTATCTATTTTAGGGTTTATTTTATAGGTAAGTATTTAGATTTAAATAGGAATAATTTAGTTAATATTATTAATATTATTTAGATTTATTTTAATAATAATTACGTTAGGGGGTGTTAGGGTTAGACTTAGGTTTAGTGGTTAATATATTTAATATAGGTGTAGGGGGTTAGATTAGCGGTTAGTAATTTTAATATAGGTGGCGGCAGTGTAGGGGGATCATATTAGGGGTTAATCATTTTAATATAGGTGGTGGCGGTGTAGGGGGATCATATTAGGGGTTAATCATTTTAATGTAGGTGGCAGCGGTGTAGCGTTATCATATTAGGGGTTAATCATTTTAATATAGGTGGTGGCGGTGTAGGGGGATCATATTAGGGGTTAATCATTTTAATGTAGGTGGCGGCGGTGTAGAGGGATCACATTAGGGGGTTAGACATTTAATGTAGCTGGCGGCGGGGTCCGGGAGTGGCGGTTTAGGGGTTCAACACTTTATTAGGGATGGTGGCGGGGGATTGCGGTTGACAGGTTGATAGACATTGCGCATGCGTTAGGTGTTAGGTTTTATTTTGCCAGTTTATGGAGTTACGGGGCTCCATTACTCAGCGTAAGGCTTACTACGCCTGCAATTTGTGGTGAGGTGAAAATGGAGTAAGATTTCTCCATTTTCGCCACGTAAGTCCTTACGCTGTATATTGGATACCAAACTGCGTGGGTTTGGTATACCTGTCTATGGGCCAAAAAACTACGGCCGAAGGCAGAAATATACGAGCGTAACTTCTATGTTAGTGGAAAGTGGGACTTGTATTACATGAACATGATTAAACATGATGCAAATAGATTTATCCAAAAAAAGGAAGTTGGCTATTTTATGTAATGTATTTATTTAATTTTTATCCCTATATCTACTAGTGCACCAAATTTGGAGCAATAAGATTGTCCCCTAGCTTTGTAATGAGAGAAAAAGATGTAACATAATCCATAAGTAGGGTAACATCTCCCTAATTTACTTTTATTAGCTAACATAACCTTTCTGTGTTTTCAGGCTCCCATTGATTTCTATGGCATTTGTGGCCTCAAGGGTGGCGTTTTGAACAATAGGTACGCTGCGTCGAAATAGACGCGATCGTACCTGTTGAATGTTTGATAAATTGACAAGAGGGTCAAATAGAGTCGAATGTGATGGCGGATGATCAGTATTCTGCTCGAATAACACAAGCATCGATCTGCATCGGATTGATTTGCGGAAGCGTATATTACGTCACATATTTCAACATTTGACGATCTTGACGCTTTGTTAACTACGGTGGCTCAACTTTGCCTCTTATTTGACGCAAGATTCCAGCGTATTATCAGCTGAAGCATTGATAAATAGGCCCCTATGTATATGTTTATATATGTGTATATATTGTATGTCTTTATATGTGTATATACTGTATTTATATACTGTATGTATGTTTGTATGTATATGTGTATATACTGTATGTGTTTATATGTGTATATACTGAATGCATGTATGTATTTGTGTACTGTATGTGTTTATGTATGTATACCTTTATATACAGTATGTGTATATACAGTATCTGATTATATGTGTATAAACTGTATGCATGTATGTATTTATGTATGTGTGTATGTATGTATGTATTTGTTTATATATATGTACACAGCAAATGGTGTGTGTGCACTCACTGACCCACAGATATCTATAGCAGCAAAAGCATTTATTGTGTGACGTTTCGGGACCTAAACCAGTCCCTTACTCTTTATATATATGTATATACTGCATGTCTTTATAGGTGTATATACTGTATTTATATATGTATGTTTGTATGTATACATTTATATATGTGTATATACTGTATGTGTTTATATGTGTATATACTGTTTGCATGTATGTATTTATGTACTGTATGTGTGTATGTATTGTATGTATATACTGTATGTGTTTATATGTGTATATACTGTATGCAAGTATGTATATGTTTATATATATATATATATATATATATATATATATAAATCAGTGTAAATATTTGCATAGGAAATTAGTGCATCTAGGCAAGTATCCCCGCTTGCTTTTCCCCAGAAATTCTTAATATACAATGTTTCCAATGCACAAGAGAATTGTGGGTAAGATATGCAAAATAGATATGCAAATTCTCAGTTTTTTTGCTTCTAAAATACTGTTTTGACACAGCGATCCTTTTAAACAGGATTATGACAGCTAACCAGAAATCACTCACTAGACAAGCCTGTTTCGTTCTTTTTGGAACTCATCAGTAGGAGATAGATTTCTGGTTGCTGCATTGGAAAAGCTATTTTCATGGTTAAACCAAAATTCATTAAAATTATGGGGGGAGATAAAAAACTGAAATTAAAATCCTCCATGTCTCAAAATTAAATCAATGTAAATATTTGCATAGGAAATTAGTACATCTAGGCAAGTTTCCCGCTTGCTTTTCCCCAGAAATTCTTAATATACAATGTTTCCAATGCACAAGAGAATTGTGGGTAAGATATGCAAAATAGATATGAAAATTCTCAGTTTTTTTGCTTCAAAAATACTGTTTTGACACACCGATCCTTTTAAACAGGATTATGACAGCAAACCAGAAATCACTCACTAGACAAGCCTGTTTCGTTCTTTTTAGAACTCATCAGTAGGAGATAGATTTCTGGTTGCTGCATTGGAAAAGCTATTTTCATGGTTAAACCAAAATTCATTAAAATTATGGGGTGAGATAAAAAACTGAAATTAAAATCCTCCATGTCTCAAAATTAAATCAATGTAAATATTTGCATAGGAAATTAGTACATCTAGGCAAGTATCCCCACTTTTTTATCTCCCCCCATAATTTTAATGAATTTTGGTTTAACCTTGAAAATAGCTTTTCCAATGCAGCAACCAGAAATCTATCTCCTACTGATGAGTTCCAAAAAGAACGAAACAGGCTTGTCTAGTGAGTGATTTCTGGTTTGCTGTCATAATCCTGTTTAAAAGGATCGCTGTGTCAAAACAGTATTTTCGAAGCAAAAAACTGAGAATTTGCATATATATTTTGCATATCTTACCCACAATTCTCTTGTGCATTGGAAACATTGTATATTAAGAATTTCTGGGGAAAAGCAAGCGGGGATACTTGCCTAGATGTACTAATTTCCTATGCAAATATTTACATTGATTTAATTTTGAGACATGGAGGATTTTAATTTCAGTTTTTTATCTCCCCCCATAATTTTAATGAATTTTGGTTTAACCATGAAAATAGCTTTTCCAATGCAGCAACCAGAAATCTATCTCCTACTGATGAGTTCAAAAAAGAACGAAACAGGCTTGTCTAGTGAGTGATTTCGGGTTTGCTGTCATAATCCTGTTTAAAAGGATTGCTGTGTCAAAACAGTATTTTTGAAGCAAAAAAACTGAGAATTTGCATATCTATTTTGCATATCTTACCCACAATTCTCTTGTGCATTGGAAACATTGTATATTAAGAATTTCTGGGGAAAAGCAAGCGGGGATACTTGCCTAGATGTACTAATTTCCTATGCAAATATTTACATTGATTTAATTTTGAGACATGGAGGATTTTAATTTCAGTTTTTTATCTCCCCCCATAATTTTAATGAATTTTGGTTTAACCATGAAAATAGCTTTTCCAATGCAGCAACCAGAAATCTATCTCCTACTGATGAGTTCCAAAAAGAACGAAACAGACATGTCTTGTGAGTGATTTCTGGTTTGCTGTCATAATCCTGTTTAAAAGGATTGCTGTGTCAAAACAGTATTTTTGAAGCAAAAAAACTGAGAATTTGCATATCTATTTTGCATATCTTACCAACAATTCTCTTGTGCATTGGAAACATTGTATATTAAGAATTTCTGGGGAAAAGCAAGCAGGGATACTTGCCTAGATGTACTAATTTCCTATGCAAATATTTACATTGATTTAATTTTGAGACATGGAGGATTTTAATTTCAGTTATTTATCTCCCCCCATAATTTTAATATATATATATATATATATATATATATATATATATATATATATATATATATATATGTATATACTGCGTCTTTATATATGTATATACTGTATGTGTTTATATGTGTATATACTGTTTGCATGTATGTATTTATGTACTGTATGTGTGTATGTATTGCATGTATATACTGTATGTCTCTATATATGTATATACTGTATTTATATATGTATGTTTGTATGTATACATTTATATATGTGTATATACAGTATGGGGCCCATTTATCAAGCTCCGTACGGAGCTTGTGGGGCCGTGTTTCTGGCGAGTCTTCAGACTCGCCAGAAACACGTTATGAAGCAGCGGTCTAAAGACCGCTGCTCCATAACTCTGTCCGCCTGCTCTGAGCAGGCGGGCAGGAATCGCCGGAAATCAACCCGATCGAGTACGATCGGTTTGATTGACAGCTCCCTGCTGGCGGCCCATTGGCCGTGAGTCAGCAAGGGGCGGTGTTGCACCAGCAGCTCTTGTGAGCTGCTGGTGCAATGTTAAATGCGGAGAGCGTATTGCTCTCCGCATTCAGCAAGGTCTTGCGGACCTGATCCGTACTGTCGGGTCAGGCTCGCAAGACCTTTAAAGGGACAGTGTACACTCATTTTTATATAACTGCATGTAATAGACACTACTATAAAGAGTAAGATGCACAGATACTGATATAAAAATCCAGTATTAAATGGTTTAAAAACTTACTTAGAAGCTGTCAGTTTGGCTCTGTTGAAAAGGTAGTTGGAAAGCCCACTGCAAGTGGGAAATAAGACACTCCCCCCTCCCCCTTCTTTTGCATATGAAAAGACCCTTTACACAAACAGGAGCAAGCTGGAGAAGGTAGCTGATGGTATTCACATAAAACTTTGGGGCTTGGTTAGGAGTCTGAAAAAGAGCAATGTTATTTAAAAATAAGCAAAACTATACATTTATTTTTTTTAAAAAACTTTATGGGCTATATAAATAGATCATCTACAAAACATTTATGCAAAGAAAAAATGAGTGTATAATGTCCCTTTAATAAATAGGCCCCTATGTGTTTATATGTGTATATACTGTTTGCATGTATGTATTTATGTACTGTATGTGTGTATGTATGTATACCTTTATATATGTGTATATACTGTATGTGTTTATATGTGTATATACTGTTTGCATGTATGTATTTATGTACTGTATGTGTGTATGTATTCTATGTATACCTTTATATATTTGTATATACTGTATGTGTTTATATGTGTATATACTGTATGCATGTATGTATTTATGCATGTGTGTATGTATACATGTATGTACAGTATGTATGAATCTACTCCAAAGGATTTAATCATTTTATGGTTTACAAATGGAAGAAAGATTATAATTAACAATATGCTTAAATCCATATTTAAAATGATGACAACATAGATAAAGAACTTAGTACTTTTTAATTTTATACAAACTTTTATATGGAAAACTAATGATGCATGACTGTGAAACATTATGCTTTATGTTCTCCACAGCTACCAGCAATTACCAAACAATATATCTGTTTAAATATATTCTCATGATATTTCTATACACTTTACGCTTTATAAAAGAAAATCATGTGTCCTAAGATATTGGAAGTTTTTTTTTTAAATATGATAGCTCAATTAGGAAGGTATTGGCAGCTGTAAGACAGGGAACTTAACTGATTTCTGTAAACCAAACGCCTCTTAATATTGTCTTTGCAACTGGAGAAACTAGAAGGTATGAAAACAATGACTTGGAACAGCACTTTACTTTATTTTAAGAAAAAAAAAACATAGGATGTGAATACTAGAGAGAAAAGGAAGATGGAAATTAATATCCCAGTGTGAAACAAGAGGTTTATATTTCATAAGAATTTGCAAATCCAGATGGCAAAGCCAAGATAACCAAGATCCTGAGAGCTTCCCTTGTCTCCACGTTCAACCATTGGGGAAGAGTTTAGGACATTGGTGTCTGTCATTGGCCCATGAAAGTACGTAAAGTGACATTAAACTCACAATTCAATTCCACATAAAACATATCATGATAATTAGAAAATTGTACCTTACCAGTTTCTTTTCATTATCTATTTTTACCTTTTTTTTATTTTACTGTGCAGTTCAATTAATGAATGGTCCGTGCAGAAGCTCCTTTCCATCTGCCCCTAACTGGACACACCAAAGGAGATAAGAATGCTCAACAGACTTTTCAAGGAATATGCTCCTGGGCTGCTAAATGGTTTAAAAACATTTATTTTGTGCATAATACATCTTCTCTCTCCTCCTAAATGCAGCCACCAATCAGCAAGCACTACCCAGGTGCTGAACCAAAAATGAGGAGGCTCTTAAACTTACATTCCTGCTTTTTCAAATAAAGATACCAAGAGAATGAAGAAAAATTGATAATAGGGGGCTGATTTATTAACGGCCAAATGTGCCCTAATGTTTCTGTTTCCGCACGAGCCTTCAGGCTCACCGGAAATAGACCACTGCTTCTTAACTCGTCTCCCAGCTCTGAGGAAGCAGAAAGCAATCCGCCCGATCGTATACGATCAGGTTGATTGACACCCCCTGCTAGCGGCCGATTGACCGCAAATCTACAGGGGGCGGCATTGCACAAATAGTGCACCAGAACTGATTGTCCAATGTTAAATGCCGACAGCGTATGCTGCCAGCATTTAGCAATGCAGGGCGGACGTGATTTGCTATAGCAAATCATGTCTGCACGGGGTATGATAAATCTACCCCTAGGAGTAAATTAGAAAGTTTCTTAAAAGGTAATGCTCTATCTAAATCACGAAAGTTAAATTTTTACTATACTATCCCTTTAAGCAGATAAAAACACGTAAAATCATATTTATCATATTCATATTTAATAAAGTGGTTATGTATTTACTGTAAATATTTCATATTCCAATGTTTTGATGTTTTGCACATAGCAGAAAATGTATTTCTAAACAGATATTCCTATATATATATATATATATATATATATATATATATATATATATATATATATATATATATATATATATATCTGTATATATCTATACCTATATATAATTATCTATATCTATATATATACTGTATATATATATATATATATATATATATATATATATATATATATATATAGGTATAGATATACTGTATTTTGTACCAAAAAACCTACAGATATATATATATTGAGAAATATGTATTTATGAATACGTAGAACATATTCTTCTATGTGAACACTGGAATGTGAAATATTATTTTTATATAGGGTTAGCGCACATAAGAATATTCGTTCGTGTTTGTGCGTGAGAAGGGTATTATTTATTTTTTTACACTTTTTTGTTCCATTGACTTCTATTGGTGAATAGGTTATCGTGCGTGCAATATTCTTAGTTCGTCTTTTTACACGCATCGGGTTAGCAGGCAAGCGTTAAATTTTTACTTTCAACTTGTAATACGAGTGCAACATGACGCTCGCAAAAAGCTTACTTCTAGCGTAGTCAACACTCGAGCGAGACTGTTAAATATCGCTCCACTGTTAATCTGGCCCTTTATGTCCTTGACCACTCAGGACTGCAGTTTGCAATGCCTGCCATAATCTTACTTTATGTGGTGTTGAATGTACAATAGTTTATCTGCAAATATTCCCCTGATGCTTTTCAGGATGCAAGAGGTTAACAAAGTGTGACTGGAATTCTGTGGGTGTGGTCATGTCAGTAGGGGCGGAGTCCTGGGCAGACCATGGAAGGGTAATGGAAAAATAATGGTCATAAGCCAACCATGGGTGTGGTTTGGCTCATACAGTCCCTTAAAAACTGGACAATGAACAAACCGGAACCTGTGACCACCCTGCAGGATGTGGGACAGATGGGAGGTATGAATATGAGCATGTCATACCCTTTAGTCTAAGGACAAATCTAAATAACTATAATCTGAAAGAAATTCAAAGTTTAGTGTTTTAACCTATTTGCTGTCAGAAAGGGATTCAGTGAATTGTAGCAAATGGTTAAAGGGATATGTAATTTTATACAACTGTCCAATTAACTTCTATTATCTACTTTGCTTTGTTCTCTTGGTCTCTTTTGGTTCTCTTGAAAGCATACTTAGGTAGGCTCAAGAGCTGGAAGCTAGCTGCTGATTGGTGGCTGCACATACTGTATATGCCCCCTGTCATTGTCTTACCAATGTGTTCAGCTAGCTCCCAGTATTGCATTGCTACCCCTTTAATAAAGGATATCATGAGAATTAAGCAAAATTGAAAATAGAATTAAATTGAAAAGTTGATTAAAATGACAAGCTCTGTCTGAATCATGAAAGAAAACAATGTGTGTTTCATATCCCTTGAAAGGGACATACAAATCTAAATTAAACTTTCATGGATCAGACAGAGCGTGCAATTTGATTATGCTTTTTAATTTATTTCTGTTATCAAATTTACTTTGTTCTACACGAATCCTTGAAAAGCATATCTAGGTAGAATCTAGAGCAGCAATCCTCTACTAGAAGCAAGCTGCTGATTGGTGGGTACAAACATATGCCTCGTGTCATTTGCTCTGCGGATATTTTCAGCTAGCTACTAGTAGTTGATTGCTGATCAGGAGCTGACTTTGGAGCTGACTTTAACTATGTGTTTAACCCCATTTTAGTTAGGGGTTAACTACAGTAAGAAAATCTGCAATAATAAAACACTTTCAAACTGAGCATTTTCTTTTGCACTTCCTTTAATTTTCTAAATATGATAATGATGTTGGGACAACCAGCTATTGGAACGTGCCAAAATATTCTACTGACCTGTAATTTACCCCTTGTTCACAGCTGCCTAAAATTGTCTCTCCAACAGCAGAGAATAAGCTCTCTATTATTGTGATGTTTGTATAGTTGTCCTGTTATTCTGCCAAACTTCTGTTTGTGTGTAATTATGACCAGAATTCAAACTTCCAGCTCACAATAGGAGCTCTGACATTTTTCTCTGTTCTTTCAATTGTTTTAATATATCATGACATTAGAGATGGAGTTTGGACCTCTAAGGTTCCAGCTCTGTAACATCTGCATGATCTGAGGCAGGTTCAAGTCATGAACATTTTGTGTTAGCCTCACCAATTAATTACTGGGTCAGGACCAGTGACATCTGAGGCTATATAGAGTGGGATTACTACATCTGGCTCAAGTTTGGTTATTAACCCTTCGGCTGCTAGAGATAGTTGCTACATATTGCTTTACCCCATGGTTTTGTATTTGTCTCAGTTCTACCATTGCTTTTTTTGGTTCCATATGAATTTTAAATAGTATATTTCAATAAGCAAAAATTAATTTGCTAGAGCATATTGGTCCAAATAGTAGATGGTAATGTTATTGCCATAACCCAAAATACGTACTGCCTAACATTTGGCCAATGTGCTATCCAGGAATTGGAGCCTCAAGGCGGAGTTTAGGTGATCAGAGGGTGTAACTTATAAGTTTGATGCTAATGCGGGCTGGGTGGCAGTGGTTGAGCATGGAGCTATGCATGCCAGCAGTGAGATCTGGCATGATTGGGCAGGGTGTGGGCTTTCTTGAGAATAATTTGTCTGGTTCCTGGTTTCCTATAGAAGGAGCTGAACCTCAACTTATATAATATAACCAACCTCTACAATTTAAATGTCCTGCACTGGAACACACTGTAGGAAGCAATGGTTATGGGGACGTGACTATTGGAGATTTAGGAACTATTTTACTCACACTGAGCAAAAACCTCTACTGATTTGTTTGATATATTACTGCCAAGTGCTCATTGTCTGAATATGGTGCTGGGCAGACAACTTTGATATCTGTGCATGTTCCTGACTCAAAATGGTCACTGGATACCTTAAAATGCTAAAAACAAATATTGCGCAAACCACATGACATTGGACGCAAATCAGAAGAGTGCTTCAGTTTGTGGGTCATTTGGTGGGTATAGATGGACTAACTGGTGGCACATTAAAACAAAGAAATAAATAAAGTGAGTTAAATAACAGATGCTTTAGTTTATAGGGTAACGCAAGTGGGTGAAGACGGGACCCAAGACAAAAGGATTAGTGACCTAGATTGGAAGAGAATATAAACCCCTAATTCCCACGGGATCTTAAAATGAGAATTATAACAATACTAGTCCTAAAGCCCGTTCACACGGTCCATTTTTTGCAGGGTACAGCAGTCCCAACCCTTGCGTTCTCTCCCTGCCCCTCTCTTTTGCTCTCTCTCCCCCCTCTCTTTTGCGCTTTCTCTCCCCCTCTCTTTTGAGATCTCTCTACCCCCCCTCTCTTTTGCGCTCTCTCTTCCCCCTCTTTTGCGCTCACTCTCCCCCCCTCTTTTGCACTCTCTCTCTCCCCTCTCTTTTCAGCTCTCTCTCTCCCCCCTCTCTTTTGCACTCTCTCTCGCCCTCTCTTTTGCGCGCTCTCTATCCCCCCTCTTTTGCGCTCTCTCTATCCCAACCTCTTTTGCGCACTCTCTCTCCCCCTCTCTTTTGCGCTCTCTCTCTCTCCCCCCCTCTTTTGCGCTCTCTCCCCTCTATCTCTCTCTCTCCCCTCTCTCTCTCTCTCTCTCTCCCCCTCTCTCTCTCTCCCCCCCTCTTTTGCGCTCTCTCTATCCCCCCCTCTTTTGCGCTTTCTCTATCCCACCCTCTTTTGCGCACTCTCTCTCCCCCTCTCTTTTGCGCTCTCTCTCCCCCTCTTTTGTGCTCTCTCCCCTCTATCTCTCTCCCCTCTCTCTCTCTCTCTCTCTCTCTCTCTCTCTCTCTCTCTCTCTCTCCCTCTCTCTCTCTCCCCCCCTCTCTCTCTCCCCCCCTCTCTCTCTCCCCCTCTCTCTCTTTCTCCCCTCTCTCTCTCTTCCCCCTCTCTCTCCCCCCTCCCCTCACTCTCTCCCCCTCCCCTCTCTCTCTCCCTCCCCTCTCTCTCTCACTCTCACTCCCCCTCCCCTCTCTCTCTTACTCCCCCTCCCCTCTCTCTCTCCCTCCCCCTCTCTCTCTCCCTCCCCTCTCTCTCTCCCTCCCCTCTCTCTCTCCCTCCCCCCTCTCTCTCCCCTCTCTCTCTCCTCCCCCCCCTCTCTCTCTCTCCTCCCCTTTCTCTCTCCCCTCTCTCTCTCCCTCTCTATCCCCCCCTCTCTCTCTCACTCCCCCTCCCCTCTCTCTCTCCCTCCCCTCTCTCTCTCTCCCCCTCTCTCTCTCCCCCCCCCTCTCTCTCTCCCCCTCTCTCTCTTTCTCCCTTCTCTCTCTCCCCCTCTCTCTCTCGTCCCCCTCTTTCTCCCCCCTCTCTCTCTCTCTCCCCCTCCCCTCTCTCTCTCCCCCTCCCCTCTCTCTCTCCCTCCCCTCTCTCTCTCACTCTCACTCCCCCTCCCCTTTCTCTCTCACTCCCCCTCCCCTCTCTCTCTCTCTCCCTCCCCCCTCTCTCTCCCCTCTCTCTCTCCTCCTCCCCCCCCTCTCTCTCTCTCCTCCCCTTTCTATCTCCCCTCTCTCTCTCTCACTCCCCCTCCCCTCTCTCTCTCCCTCCCCTCTCTCTCTCTCCCTCCCCTCTCTCTCTCCCTCCCCTCTCTCTCTCACTCTCACTCCCCCTCCCCTCTCTCTCTCACTCCCCCTCCCCTCTCTCTCTCACTCCCCCTCCCCTCTCTCTCTCCCTCCCCCTCTCTCTCTCCCTCCCCTCTCTCTCTCCCTCCCCCCTCTCTCTCCCCTCTCTCTCTCCTCCTCCCCCCCTCTCTCTCTCTCTCTCTCTCTCTCTCTCCTCCCCTCTCTCTCTCCCCCTCCCCCTCTCTTTCTCCCCCCCCCCCCTCTCTTTTGATCTCTCTGTCCCCTTTCTTTTGCTCTCCCTCCCCCTCTCTTTTGCTGTCTCTCCCCCTCTCTTTTGCTCCCTCTCTTGTGCTCCCTTTATCTCCCCTCTTGATCTCTCTCTCCCCTCTTGATCTCTCTCACATTTCTTATCTTTTCCCTACCCCCTCTATCCCTTCTTTTGAGCTGTTTTGAGCTCTCACTACACAGCCTTTCACGGACCGCCTGGCCCCGCCCCTTCACGCTCGGCCACGCCCCCGGCCACGCTCGGTCACGCACACTTCTGCTCGCACTGCAGAGCAGAGACTTAGGGACTCTCAAAGGCCAGGTGTGTTTGTCCTTGTGCTGTGCTGTCTACTGTGCATGACAGCTTCGGACAAACACACTTGGCCTTTTATTATATAGGATGAAGGTTTCTCATGAAGGGGAATGCACTTATATTTGTCTATATGGAGATCGTGTAGTTTAGCTGTTTCTCAAATGGTCTTGGATCTTGAAATCAAATAATTCCAATTTGTTTTTTTTAATTGTGATTTGTCTGGTCTGACATTATGAGGTCGATTTATCAGGCTGCGGTAGACAGGGATGCAAATATGCACCCCTGTCTGCCGCAGCTCGCCTCTGGCAGGCTGAATTCCCCTGGCGGAATTCAGCATTGCACACAAGCGCTATTTTGCACTTGCGTGCAATACCGCCCCCTGCCCACACACAGCCAATCACATGCGGGCAGGAGCTGTCAATCTCCCCGGTCATATGAGACCAGGGAAATTGAAATTCACCACCTAAGAGGTGGCGAAAGGGTAGAGAAGCAGCATTCTGATGATCACTGATTGTTAAATACGGCGTGGGAACCTGCAGTCGTAGGCAGAAGAAAGCCTGCAGAAGAGGTTTATAAATCGACCCCTATGTTGCATCTCACTGCACCTATGGAATATCTATGGCAATGGTTTAATTCTATTTAAAGGACAAGTAAATAAAGTAGATTTACATGATAAAAAGACAATGCACTAACACTTAGGGGCCTATTTAGTAATGTGCGAGCGAACATGATACGATGTAGCCGCACATCGATAAATGCAGACAGCATATGCTGTCTGCATGTATCATTACACAAACAGTTCTTGTGAACTGCTTGTGCAATGCCGCCCCCTGCAGGGGGTGTCAATCAGCTGATCTTATAGGATCAGGCTGGTTGACGTCCGCAGCCTCAGAGCAGGCGGACAAGTTATGGAGCAGCGGTCTTTTGACCGCTGCTACATAACTACTGTTTCCGGCGAGCCTAAAGGCTCGTGCGGAAAAAGGGGCATCAAGCTCCTTTCGGCCCTTTAGTCTGAACTTCACATGAGTAGTAAATTATTTACTGACAAATTTCAAAGTTCTGTCTACTTCCACTCCCCCTGTGCCATGTGACAGCCATCAGCCAATCACTAATGCACATACGTATATTTTCTGAATTCTTGCACATGCTCAGTAGGAGCTGGCGACTCAAAAAGTGTAATTATAAAAAGACTGTGCACATTTTGTTACTAGAAGTAAATTAGAAAGTTGTTGCTCTATCTGAATCATGATAATTTTGACTTGATTGTCCCTTTAAATTAAATAAATAACTGTTTAAATGGATGATATTTAGTAGCTAATATGATTGCATTTGCATATACAGTATGGGACTTTCTCCTAACAACCAGAACATCAATGAACAAAATTTGCTGCCGGTTCAGGAATTTAAAATACCATTCGATACGTAATGCAGAAGATATGAAACTAAAGCTGTTTTTCCACCTGTTTAAGAGTTTTGCCACAAATGACACAACGGCATCTACTTATCAAGCCGTCAACCGCAAATACGCTGGAATTCCTCAGCGTATTTGTAGCGAGCCTGATTCCCCTTAGTTATCAAACCCTACAGACTGGCAAAAGTAGAATTTTGTGATGTAACATACGATCCACCGGGCTAAGTCCGACACAGATCGATGCTTACGTCATTACAGATGTTCCGAATGCAAATTCGCCCCCTACACCGCTGCCACCTATATTATACTTATTAACCCCTAATCTGCCGCCCCTACACCGCCGCCACCTACATTATACTTATTAACCTCGGATCTGCCGCCCCCTACACCGCCGCTACCTACATTATACTTATTAACCCTAATCTGCCACCCCTACACAGCCGCCACCTACATTATATTTATTAACCCCTAATCTGCCCCCCTACACCGCCGCCACTTTATTTAAATTTATTAACCCCTAAACCTAAGTCTAACCCTAACACCCCCTAACTTAAATATAATTTAAATAAATCTAAATAAATATTCCTATCATTAAATAAATTATTCCTATTTAAAACTAAATACTTACCTATAAAATAAACCCTAAGCTAGCTACAATATAACTAATAGTTTCATTGTAGCTAGCTTAGGGTTTATTTTTATTTTACAGGCAAGTTTGTATTTATTTTAACTAGATAGAATAGTTATTAAATAGTTATTAACTATTTAATAACTACCTAGTTAAAATAAATACAAATTTACCAGTAAAATAAAACCTAACCTGAGTTATACTAACACCTAACACTACACTATAATTAAATTAATTCTAATTCTAATTTGCATTGGTATTTACACAATTTGGAGGAATGGGCTTGTAAATGGCAAATGAGATTTAATATTAGTAAATGTAAGGTTCTATATTTTGGAAGTTAAAAAAACAGGCTATATATTAATTAAATAGGAGACGTACCTAAAGATTACAAGCTAACGGCTAGATTACGAGTTTTGCGGTATGAGGGGTGCGGTAATAACTTGCACGTTATTGTCACCGCTCACTTTCCTACAGCACTGGTATTACAGATTTTCATAAGCCCGGCGTTAACAGGCAAGAAGTGAGCGTAGAGCAAAATTGAGCTCCATGCCGCACTCCAATACCAGCACTGTTGAAAGCCGCGGTGAGCTGGTTTTACGTGCTCGTGCACATTTTCCCCATAGACATCAATGAGGAGAGCCGGCTGAAAAAAAGTCTAGCACCTGCAAAAAAGCAGCGTACAGCTCCGTAACGCAGCCCCATTGATTCCTATGGGGAAACAAATTTTATGTTTACACCTAACACCCTAATATGAAACCCCGAGTCTAAACACAGCTAATCTTACACTTATTAACCCCTAATCTGCCACCCCCGACATCGCCGACACCTACATTATACTTATTAACCCCTAATCTGCCGCTCTAGACATCGCTGCCACTATAATAAACATGTTAACCCCTAAACCACTGCACTCCCGCCTCGCAAACACTAGTTAAATATTATTAAACCCTAATCTGCCACCCCTAACATCGCCACCACCTATCTTCATTTATTAACCCCTAATCTGCCGCTCCCAACGTCGCCGCCACTATACTAAATTTATTAACCCCTAAACCTAAGTCTAACCCTAACCTTAACACCCCCTAACTTTAATATAATTATTTTTTATAGATATAATTATATTTTAACTAGGTAGAATAGTTACTAAATAGTTATTAACTATTTACTAACTACTTAGTTAAAATAAATACAAATTTACCTGTAAAATAAAACCTAACCTGAGTTACACTAACACCTAACACTACACTACAATTAAATAAATTAAATTAATTAAATACAATTACCTAAATTACAACCCCCCCACTAAATTACACAAAATAAAAAAGACATTATCAGATATTTAAATGAATTTCACCTAATCTAATAGCCCTATCAAAATAACCCCCCCCACACAATTAAAAAAACCCTAGCCTAAACTAAAATACCAATAGCCCTCAAAAGGGCCTTTTGTGGGGCATTGCCCCAAAGAAATCAGCTCTTTTACCTGTAAAAAAAAATAAAAACCACACCCCAACAGTAAAACCCACGACCCACACAACCAACCCCCCAAATAAAATCCTAACTAAAAAAACCTAAGCACCCCATTGAAAAAGTCCTGAAAAAAGCATTTGGATGGGCATTACCCTTAAAAGGGCATTTAGCTCTTTTTCAACCCTAAAGCCCTAATCTAAAAATAAAACCCACCCAAAAAACCCTTAAAAAAACCTAACACTAACCCCCGAAGATCCACTTACAGTTTTGAAGACCGGACATCCATCCTCAAGGAAGCCGGGAGAAGTCTTCATCCAAGTGGCAAGAAGTCCTCAAAGAAGCCGGGAGAAGTCTTCATCCAAGCTGGCAGAAGTGGTCCTCCAGACGGGCAGAAGTCTTCATCCAGACGGCATCTTCTATCTTCATCCATCCGGCGCGGAACGGCTCCATCTTCAAGACATCCGGCACGGAGCATCCTCTTCTTCCAACGACTAACAACGAATGAAGGTTCCTTTAAATAACGTCATCCAAGATGGCGTCCCTTTAATTCTGATTCAAAAACGTGCTCGTGCACGATTCCCCCATAGGAAACAATGGGGCAGTTTGGGCTGAAAAAAAACCTAACACCTGAAAAAAAGCAGCTTTCAGCTCCTAATGCAGCCCCATTGTTTCCTATGGGGAAACACTTCCTAAGTCTGCACCTAACACCCTAACATGAACCCCGAGTCTAAACACCCCTAATCTTACACTTATTAACCCCTAATCTAAGGCCCCCGCTATCGCTGACACCTGCATTATATTATTAACTCCTAATCTGCCGCTCCGTACACCGCCGCAACCTACATTATCCCTATGTACCCCTAATCTGCTGCCCCTAACATCGCCGACCCCTATATTATATTTATTAACCCCTAATCTGCCCCCCCAAAGTCGCCGCTACCTTACCTACACTTATTGACCCCTAATCTGCCGACTGGACCTCGCCGCCACTATAATAAATGTATTAACCCCTAAACCGCCTCACTCCCGCCTCAAAAACCCTATAATAAATAGTATTAACCCCTAATCTGCCCTCCCTTACATCGCTGACACCTAACTTCAAGTATTAACCCCTAATCTGCTGACCGGACCTCGCCGCTACTATAATAAATGTATTAACCCCTAAAGCTAACCCTAACCCTAACACCCCCCTAAATTAAATATAATTTTAATCTAACGAAATAAAATAAATCTTATTAAATAAATTATTCCTATTTAAAGCTAAATACTTACCTGTAAAATAAACCCTAATATAGCTACAATATAAATAATAATTACATTGTAGCTATTTTAGGATTAATATTTATTTTACAGGCAACTTTGTATTTATTTTAACCAAGTACAATAGCTATTAAATAGTTAATAACTATTTAATAGCTACCTAGTTAAAATAATTACAAAATTACCAGTAAAATAAATCCTAACCTAAGTTACAATTAAACCTAACACTACACTATCAATAAATTAATTAAATAAACTACCTACAATTATCTACAATTAAATCAACTAAACTAAATTACAAAAAACAAACACTAAATTACAAAAAAACAAACACTAAATTACAAAAAATAAAAAAAGATTACAAGTTTTTTAAACTAATTACACCTACTCTAAGCCCCCTAAAAAAATAACAAAGTTCCCCAAAATAAAAAAATGCCCTACCCTATTCTAAAATAAAAAGTTTACAGCCCTTTTACCTTACCAGCCCTTAAAAGGGCCTTTTGCGGGGCATGCCCCAAAGAAAACAGCTCTTTTGCCTGTAAAAAAACATACAATACCCCCCCAACATTACAACCCACCACCCACATACCCCTAATCTAACCCAAACCCCCCTTAAAAAACCTAACACCAGGCCCTACCTTATCTTCACCACGCCGGGTATCCCCGATCCGTCCAGAAGAGGGTCCGAAGTCTTCATCCTATCCGGCAAAAAGAGGTCCAGAAGAGTCTCCGAAGTCTTCATTCTATTCGGCAAGAAGAGGACATCCAGACCGGCAAACATCTTCATCCAAGCGGCATTTTCTATCTTTATCCATCCGACGAGGAGCGGCTCCATCTTCAAGACCTCCGGCGTGGAACATCCTCTTCTCCTGACGACTAGACGACGAATGAAGGTCCCTTTAAGGGACATCATCCAATATGTTGTCCCTCGAATTCCGATTGGCTGATAGGATTCTTATCCAATCAGCCAATCAGATTGAGCTTGCATTCTATTGGCTGTTCCGATCAGCCAATAGAATGCAAGCTCAATCTGATTGGCTGATCCAATCAGCCAATCAGATTGAACTTGAATCTGATTGGCTGATTGAATCAGCCAATCAGATTTTTCCTACCTTAATTCCGATTGGCTGATAGAATCCTATCAGCCAATCGGAATTCGAGGGACGCCATCTTGGATGACGTCCCTTAAAGGAACCTTCATTCGTCTAGTCATTGGGAGAAGAGGATGTTCCGCGTCGGAGGTCTTGAAGATGGAGCCGCTCCTCGTCGGATGGATGAAGATAGAAGATGCCGCTTGGATGAAGATGTTTGCCGGTCCAGATGTCCTATTCTTGCCGAATAGGATGAAGACTTCGGAGCCTCTTCTGGACCTCTTCTTGCCGGATAGGATGAAGACTTCGGAGCCTCTTCTGGACGCATCGGTGATACCTGGCGTGGTGAAGATAAGGTAGGGAGATCTTCAGGGGCTTAGTGTTAGGTTTTTTAATAGGGGTTTGGGTTAGATTAGGGGTATGTGGGTGGTGGGTTGTAATGTTGGGGGGGTATTGTATGTCTTTTAACAGGCAAAAGAGCTGTTTTCTTTGGGGCATGCCCCGCAAAAGGCCCTTTTAAGGGCTGGTAAGGTAAAAGAGCTGTAAACTTTTTATTTTAGAATAGGGTAGGGCATTTTTAATTTTGGGGGGCTTTGTTATTTTTTAGGGGGCTTAGAGTAGGTATATTTAGTTTAAAATTATTGTAATCTTTATTTATTTTTTGTAATTTAGTGGGGGGGGGTTTGTAATTTAGTGTTTGTTTTTTTGTAATTTAGTTTAGTTGATTTAATTGTAGATCATTGTAGGTAGTTTATTTAATTAATTTATTGATAGTGTAGTGTTAGGTTTAATTGTAACTTAGGTTAGGATTTATTTTACTGGTAATTTTGTAATTATTTTAACTAGGTAGCTATTAAATAGTTATTAACTATTTAATAGCTATTATACCTGGTTAAAATAAATACAAAGTTGCCTGTAAAATAAATATTAATCCTAAAATAGCTACAATGTAATTATTATTTATATTGTAGCTATATTAGGGTTTATTTTACAGGTAAGTATTTAGATTTAAATAGGAATAATTTATTTAATAAGATTTATTTTATTTCGTTAGATTAAAATTATATTTAACTTAGGGGGGTGTTAGGGTTAGACTTAGCTTTAGGGGTTAATACATTTATTATAGTAGCGGCGAGGTCCGGTCGGCAGATTAGGGGTTAATACTTGAAGATAGGTGTCAGCGATGTTAGGGAGGGCAAATTAGGGGTTAATACTATTTATTATAGGTTTTTTGAGGCAGGAGTGAGGCGGTTTAGGGGTTAATACATTTATTATAGTGGCGGCGAGGTCCGGTCGGCAGATTAGGGGTTAATAAGTGTAGGTAAGGTAGCGGCGACTTTGGGGGGGCAGATTAGGGGTTAATAAATATAATATAGGGGTCGGTGGTGTTAGGGGCAGCAGATTAGGTGTACATAGGGATAATGTAGGTTGCGGCGGTGTCCGGTCGGCAGATTAGGGGTTAAAAAATGTAATTATAGTGGCGGCGATGTGGGGGACCTCGGTTTAGGGGTACATAGGTAGTTTATGGGTGTTAGTATACTTTAGAGCACAGTAGTTAAGAGCTTTATGAACCGGCATTAGCCCAGAAAGCTCTTAACTCCTGACTTTTTTCTGCGGCTGGAGTCTTGTCATTAGAGGGTGTACTTCTCACTTCAGCCAAGACTCTAAATACCAGCGTTAGAAAGATCCCACTGAAAAGATAGGATACGCAATTGACTTAAGGGAATCTGTGGTATGGAAAAGTCGCGGCTGGAAAGTGAGCGTTAGACCCTTACCTACAAGACTCTAAATACCAGCGGGCGGCCAAAACCAGCGTTTAGCGCAAAACTCGTAATCAAGGTGTATGTTAGCATTGAACATAACTGTGATATACCTTTAAGGTATATCCCGCCTTGTATAGGTACCACCCTATTTATAGCAGCTCTAGGACAATCATACCTTGCCTGGAAATTGAACTTGCTAGATGGTTATTCCTTTTAACTTTTATCTACTCAGTCTTGCATATCTTATTTACCTTGAGATATCTCTCCTCCAATTTGTTTGTTTCTTATTCTCAACAACATCCGTTTTACCTATGACAAAGATTATCTGGATCATTTACCTGTTTCTTCGCTGCCATTTCTAACAGTCACAGAAGACTTCTATTTGATCAAGGAGCCGCTGGATCTACATCTCAGTGTTCCGGAAGCCGCACTCACACTACCGACAACGACCGGAGCGATCTATCAGGTACAGCTCTCCTCAAACTTTTGTCTCAGCTCTTGTCATGTCAGCCTGATATATTGAGCTTATAACTTTCACGGACCCAGTGACAAATCTGTTTTGAGTTTCTTATTGTAACCTACATTCTATATAATCCGTAATGATTACTTTTGTGAGAGATTTTGGATAAGTGGAGATGTACATATTTTATGAATGAGTGTGTGAGTGCGTGAAGAGGATTCAAATAATCTATTCTGTGATTCAGAACTCTTTATGAAATTGCGGCTTCAGGATTAATCTTATTATAAGAGTTAACTTTATCTCAATCTGGACTTGAGTTTCATATCATAAATTTGTTAAGTTTCTATCAAGATTCTACGCTGCTACTAATCTAAACATACATTTTAGATTAAGTTTTTGGTTATTATTTCTATGACAGTAAATTCTCACTACTGATTATTCAGGAGATACAAAGTCAATATTTCCTGTGTTTTTAGTCAAGAGATACAAAACCTTAATTATAACACTGCAAAGTTTATCTGCTGAGGCATAACATCACATAATTTCCAGGCCTGGTGATTTAAGGTTTTTGTGTTACTGTTATAGAGATTAATAACTATGGATCCAATTGAAATAAAAAATGAGTTCAGTAATATCCATCAAAAACTGGACTATCTTGCACGTGGGTTAACAGAGGTTCAAGCTGAGAATTCAGCACTGAAAGCTATAGTAAAAGATTACTTCTGCAAAAAGTTCTGAAATTCCAGAACCTCACATACAATATCCACAACCATTTACAGGCAAGAGACATGAATTCAGAGATTTTAAAAATGCTTGCCATCTCCTCTTTTCATTACGTCCACTACTTATCATAATGACAGTATTAAGGCTTGTACCACTATTTCATTCCTTCAAGGGGAACCTAGAACGTGGGCAAACAGATATTATGAAAACAATGATCCTATAATGGATTCTTTATGGGATTTTTTCCAAGCTATGTCAAACCTTTATGTAGACGCAGACACACAAATAATTGCAGAATCTAAATTACGCTCACTTAAACAAGGGAAGCATATAGTAGAGGAGTACACTACTGATTTTCAAATGTGGGCAGTGGACTCACAATGGAACCAGGTTAGCCTTAAAAATCAGTATAGACTGGGGCTATCAGAAACACTAAAAGATGAGCTCTCACGCCAAGAGTTACCCGACAGTCTACCAGCTTTAATAAAATTAAGCACTTCAATCGATAGAAGGCTCAGAGAAAGGCGTGCAGAAAAGGTTACATATGATGCTGCATCAAGGAGATCATTCAATTATACCTCTGCTTCAGAAAGACCACATACAAGCTCCACACCAATGTAAATTGGAGTAATTAAGGGACCTCTCACACCTGAAGAGAAGACAAGAAGGAGACTTGAAAACTTATGTTTGTACTGTGCAAACAAAGAGCACTGTGTGTCAGGTTGCCCTTTGCTTCAAAAACAAAAGAAGGGTAAGCAAAATAACCATAACTACATTTTTCATATCCCAGATGATAAACAATTGACTTTGCTTCTCTCTTTGCAGTGGGATCAGGAAAATATCCAAACCAGGGCATTGATTGATTCCGGCGCATCAGGAAATTACATAGATTCTGTATATGTTGATAAAAATAAAATACCCCTAGTGTGCAAGCAAACCCCTGTGTATGTCAAGTCTATAGATGGTACTCTGATAAAAAAAGGACCTATTACACATCACACCATACCTCTATTAATCACAACTAACAAAGGTCACACAGAATATATCATCTTTGATGTAATTCCAATTTCTTTACATAACTTAATTTTAGGGTATACATGGCTACAACAACACAACCCAATAATAGATTGGCAACACTCTGAACTCACACTTAACTCTCCATATTGTGTTAAAACTTGTTACCCTCTTAGTGTTATAGCGTCACTTGAGACAGGGATACCAGGGTTATATCGGGATTTGGCAGAGGTTTTTAATCTGAAAGAAGCAGAAAATCTCCCACCCCATAGGAAATTCGATTGTCCCATTGATCTAATTCCAGGGTCACAGATACCACATGGAAAGATTTATCCTTTATCACAAGAGGAATTAAAATTCTTAAGGACATATTTGGACGATAACTTGAGAAAGGGACTCATATCCCACTCAACTTCCCCAGCAGCAGCAGGCATGTTTCTAGTCAAAAATAAAGATAAAACTTTAAGGCCAATAATTGACTACAGGGCTCTTAACGCCATAACAATAAAAAATAGATATCCACTACCATTAATATCAGAATTAATAGAACGTTTAAAAGGAGCAAACATTTACACAAAGTTAGATTTGAAAGGTGCTTATAACTTATCAGGATAAAAAAAGGAGATGAGTGGAAGACCGCATTTAGGACCAGATATGGTTTATACCAGTATAACGTCATGCCTTTTGGTTTAAGTAACGCCCCAGCTACCTTCCAGCATTTCATAAACGAAATATTCTATGATTTACTGGATATCTGTGTCATTATATATCTCGACGATATTCTCATTTATTCAAAGACACCACAAGAACATGAAAAACATGTGCGATGGGTTTTAACAAGATTGAAGGAGCATAAACTATATGCCAAACAAGAAAAATGTATTTTTCATGTGAACAGAATAAAGTTTCTCGGATACATTATACCACCTAATAGGATCCAAATGGACCCTGAAAAAGTTTCAGCTGTAGTACAATGGCCAATACCGAGATCAATACGTGCTTTACAAAGATTTATAGGATTCGCGAACTATTATAGAAAATGTATTAATAATTTTTCCAATATTATGAAGCCATTGACTGAACTAACCAGCAGGAAACAAAGGTATAAGTGGACTGATCAGGCACAAACTGCTTTTGATTATCTAAAAGAACAGTTCTCTAAAGCTCCACTGCTACATATACCAGACAACAATCTACAATATGTGCTAGAAGTAGACGCTTCCAGTTCAGGGATTGGAGCCATTCTGTCACAATATAATAAAGAACAGACAGAGATGTACCCAGTTGGTTATTATTCCAGAAGATTCACTCCTGCCGAAACTAATTATAGTATAGGAGACAAGGAGTTACTGGCCATAAAAACATCTCTTGAACAATGGAGACACCTATTAGAAGGAACCGAGAAACCTTTTAAAGTATTCACTGATCATAAGAATTTAGAATACTTAAAGAAAAGTAAGACCTTGTCTGCTCGACAAGTAAGATGGTCTTTATTCCTGGACAGATTTAACTTCATAATCACATACAAACCAGGGCACTTAAACACCAAGGTATATGCGCTCTCAAGAATACAGGAATTATCACAACAAGAATCAATAACTCCTATCATACCAGTTGGAAAATGCATTGGAGTACTTACTCCTTTGGAAGTGGATATCAAAAAGGCAATAAAGAAAGAAGACACACTACCTAAGAATTGTAATGAAAACCCAGAAACAGGTCTTTACTATCACAAAGACCAGTTATACGTACCTAAACCATTAAGAAGTCACATCTTAAAATACACGCACGATGACCCATTATCGGGTCATACTGGTATACGAAAGACCATAGAGAAAACAAGAAGAAACTTCTGGTGGCCACAAATGGATCAATATATGCAAGAATATGTTTCTTCTTGTGACATCTGCGCTAGAAATAAAATAGATCCTAGAGGACCTATAGGATTATTGACCCCCCTGCCTGTTCCTGATAGGCCCTGGTCCACGATCTCGATGGACTTCATTGTAGATTTGCCCACGTCACATCAGTGCAACACTATACTAGTTGTGATAGATCACTTAACGAAAATGGGACATTTTATACCATTGAAAAGCCTACCAAACGCTTATACTACAGCTAATGTTTTCCTTAAACACATAGTAAAGTTACATGGTCTTCCGGCAAAAATTATCACAGACAGGGGTACGCAATTTACCTCATTCTGGAGGTCTTTATGTAAATTGTTAAAAATAAACTCTAGGTTATATATCACATTTAGAGGATGATTGGATTGACTATTTACCCATGGCTGAGTTTTCATATAACAACTCGATATCTACGTCAACAAAAATGACCCCTTTCTTTGTTACATATGGTTATCATCGGACCAACATACTGATATCCAAAACAGAGGTGAACTCACCTGGTGCGAAAGATTACTCACTTAAATTACAGGAAAGGTTATCATTGGTTAAGGCTCATCTCTTAGAAGCCAATAACTATCAGAAGCATTACTATGATTTACACCATAGACCCAGTCCTCAATACAAGGTTGGTGACAAAGTTCTACTCTCAATTAAAAACCTAAAGGTACACGTACCCTCTAAAAAATTAGCAAACCAGTTCATTGGACCATTTGAAATTGATAAGATTGTGAATTCATCTACTGTCAGATTGGTGCTTCCCTCTTCATATAAAATTCACCCCACATTTCATGTTTCGCTGATTAAACCTTACAAAGCTATAAGCTGAGATATTATTCAGACTCCTCCTGCACTAATGATTGATGACCAGGAGGAATATGTGGTTGAGAGGATCTTGGATTCCAGAATCCGGGGTCGTCATTTGGAATACCTTTTGAAGTGGAAGGGTTTTGGACCTGAAGACAACTCCTGGCATCGCCATTCCGAAGTGCATGCCCCACGTCTGGTACGGATGTTTCACAGAAGGTATCCATTGAAACCCTCTCTTGACGGTGTGAGACACCCTTGATGGGGAGAGTATGTGATATACCTTTAAGGTATATCCCGCCTTGTATAGGTACCACCCTATTTATAGCAGCTCTAGGACAATCATACCTTGCCTGGAAATTGAACTTGCTAGATGTTTATTCCATTTAACCTTTATCTAGTCAGTCTTGCATATCTTATTTACCTTGAGATATCTCTCCTCTAATTTGTTTGTTTCTTATTCTCAACAACATCCGTTTTACCTATGACAAAGATTATCTGGATCATTTACCTGTTTCTTCGCTGCCGTTTCTAACAGTCACAGAAGACTTCTATCGGATCAAGGAGCCGCCGGATCTACATCTCAGCGTTCCGGAAGCCGCACTCACACTACCGACGACGACCGGAGCGGTCTATCAGGTACAGCTCTCCTCAAACTTTTGTCTCAGCTCTTGTCATGTCAGCCTGATATATTGAGCTTATAACTTTCACGGACCCAGTGACAAATCTGTTCTGAGTTTCTTATTGTAACCTACATTCTATATAATCCGTAGTGATTACTTTTGTGAGAGATTTTGGATAAGTGGAGATGTACATATTTTATGAATGAGTGTGTGAGTGTATGTAGAGGATTCAAATAATCTATTCTGTGATTCGGAATTCTTTATGAAATTGCGGCTTCAGGATTAATCTTATTATAAGAGTTAACTTTATCTCAATCTGGACTTGAGTTTCATATTATAAATCTGTTAAGTTTCTATCAAGATTCTACGCTGCTACTAATCTAAACATACATTTTAGATTAAGTTTTTGGTTATTATTTCTATGACAGTAAATTCTCACTACTGATTATTCAGGAGATACAAAGTCAATATTTCCTGTGTTTTCAGTCAAGAGATACAAAACCTTAATTATAACACTGTAAAGTTTATCTGCTGAGGCAGAACATCACAATAACAAAGCAGAAGCAGACAAGTTTAGTTCTGGTACATTTATCCTATACGTATCTGACCTATGCACACAATTTAAATGGTGATGTTATGTAGTAATATAACTACCAGAATTTCCTGGCTAGCTTCTGGGATCTGAGACATAATTAGAGCACCTCATGGGAGGAGTTACACGAGCACAATGGCAGAGTCAGGGTGGACTACTGGGGAAGAATTAGAATGTGCAATGGTAGAGATTTGGTTTAGCATGGGTAAATTAAAGCAAAACAGTCCAGGTATGAAAAGGTGGTTCCTGGCACCATCCCACAAAGCTTATGTTGGTTAGAAGTGTTGTATTAAGTAAAACCCAAAAAATGTATTTCATGATTCATATAGATCATACAATTTTTAACTTTCCAATTTACTTCTATGATCTAATTTGCTTCATTCTCTTGGCATCCTTTGCTGAAGAAACAGCAATGCACATGGGTGGGCCAATAACAAAAGGCATATATGTGCAGCCACCAATCAACAGCTCTTGAGCCTACCTAGGTATGCATTTCAACCAAGGAATCCAAGAGAGCGAAAAAAAATTAGATAATAGAAGTAAATTAAAAAGTTGTTTAAAATAGTATGTTCTATCTGAATCATGAAAGAAGAATTTGGTGCTTGATGTCCTTTTAAGTTTGGAAGAGAAGATTGGGTGAGTAGAAATGTCCTTGGGGCAGAAAGGAAGGAGACGGGAACAAGGAGGGAAACATAGAAGGTAAGGAAGTACATGGCAGTGTGTTGCTACACTCAAATTATGTTACAACAACTTAAGTCTTTCTTTAAATTATGCACAATATATATCAGAGATTAGGTAGTGTGATAAACAAATATCTGCATCCAAAGCAAATTTCTAAAGCATTAAATAATGAGTCACACTCCTTGAAAAGACTCTTGAGCGGTGTAAGAACAGCTCATGTATAAGCCTGTCGGACAATAATGTGGTAGTGTATGACTCTCTGGATGTTTGCTCTACCCCCAAGGATTCCTATCTATATTCCCAGGACCCAACTCCAGTTAAAGCTCACTACCTCAGGTGGAAGCCCCACTATGGGATAGATTAGAAGTGGATCACTATTTAGCACCCCCGCTCGTTCGATAACTTTGCTTAAGGTAAACTTTTTGCCCGTTTCAGGTTACACCCGTATTACAAGTTGAAAGTAAAACATTTGAGAGCAAATGAAAACCCAACTCGTGCCAAGAGTTGGACTTAGTATATCACAACTGCGTTAAAGTTTTCTCTCGTAGACTTCAATGGAGCATGCAAACTGAAAAAAAACAACTAACACCCGTACTCGCACGCTAACTGATCGCTTTTATTCAAGAATGCTAAACCCTAGATGAATTATGAATACTTCCCATTCCAATGTTCTTCACATAGACAAATAAGTTCTATTTATTCTTAAATATTTCTATATGTATCTGATGATTTTTGTGTAAAATATATATCTATACCTATATATTTAAATGATTATAAATACGGTAGGTATAGATATATACATATTTATAAGAATATCTTTTTTTAAATACTTAGAACATATTCCCTTATGTGAAGAACATTGGAATGTTAAATATTTACATCACTAACACAGATAAAACATAAAATATTGATATTAAATAAATATGCTTTTTCATGTTTTCAGGTATTTTCTGGTATCTATCTATCTATCTATCTATCTATCTATCTATCTATCTATCTATCTATCTATCTATCTATCTATCTATCTATCTATCTATCTATCTATATATATATATATATATATATATATATATATATATATATATATATATTCATACATATGTATTTGTGTTAATGTGTATACAGTTGCAATCAGAATAATTAAACCCCCATTGCAAATCAGGTGTATTGTAAAAATTTACAGACTTTCTGCTGTTTGCAATGAACAAATCAAACAAAAGCAATTGAAATAGCTCAGCACAACAAATTCTTCAAGTGCTTTCCCAAAATTCAACTGAAAATGCAACTTTTAATGAATTCTGCAGTCTCAAAATGATTCAACCCCTTCACGGCAAGCATCTTTAATACTTAATAGAGCACCCTTTTGCTGTTATGACCTGCTCCAAACGAGATGCATAGCCAGACACCAGTGTAACTGTACTTTTAAATCTATTTTTGCTGTGTTTTGTGTCACTTTTTTGTTTTGGGCAATAGTTCAACAGAGGTTTGAGGTTGTGGTAATTATTCTATAGTAAATCGCAACTGCGTTCACGTGTTCGTATTTACTCCTTTCGACGAGTGGAAATAGCTGCGATAAATCTGATAAGAGGCGGCCTTCACGAGTTTAAAAATCTGCGTATGCGCCTACCTAGTTTTAGCTTTCAACAAAGAATACCAAGAGAATAAAAGCAAATTTAATGATAAAAGTAAGTAAAGCTTAATTTTGACTAGACTGTATCTTTCAGATCTAGAACTTTAAATGTTTAGAGGCTGACAAGCATTGCCTTAAAGGGACACTGAACCCAAATGTTTTCTTTCAGGATTCAGATAGAGCATGACATTTTTCTTTGTTCTCTTGCTATCTTTATTTTAAAAGCAGTTTTTTTCTTGTTTTTTTTTATGTAGTTTTATTTGAGGTATAACAAGGCATACATGGAACATATAATAAAATAGCACAGCATGAATTTTGGAATACAAATAATATAAGACATAGCGTTGTACATTGATGATATGTATTCCAGAAAGATGTAAAAAAAAAGAAGAAGGTGCAATAAGTAGATAGTATACCAAATATGCTATATACCTCCGAACTGATATATGAGGCCACTTTTGGACCTCAAAACTATATAAACATGTTATTGGAGGTAAATACCAACTAAGGAGACCACTTTTGGATCTCATCTTAATAACCTTATGTTCTGTCAATATAATAAGATAAATATAACCAGATATAAATATAATAACATATAAAGAGCAACAATAGGGAGCCTTCCACTTTAGTCAAGTATAACTTCTGGTTAGCGCTAGTCTGTACTTTGTTGGAGGCAGCCATCTTGTTAACCTTGCTAAACAACCTAATCATATTGGGTGCTATATAATGTAGAAGTGACTCCTAAAAAAGGAGTAATGTAGTCTTTAGGGCATATAAAACATATCTACCAAACAATCGGGTACTTAAATATGCACAGTAGGCCTCCCCTCTGGGAACTGGTTACATTCTCTGCTGAAATGGCATAGTCTTAATATAATGTGAGATTGACAATATATTTATTTTGTACCTGCATATTAGCCCAAGTTATATATATATATATATTAGCATTGTGATACACAATAAGGCCTAGCAATCTAACTAAGGCACTATCCACCTATAGTATCAGCACAAGATTTAAGTCATAGGTACTAGGATCTTAACCCTGAACGAAATTAATTTGATGGCCAACAATTGCAGTCTATTTAGAAATGTACATAGAAAGTTGACTTTGCCACCTAGCAAGAATAGCAGTTTTGGAACTACAATGTTCTAGCGGTTTATATGAGTGCACATATTTATAGTCCCCACAGTTACAGTAGTTTGTAAATGCTATAGACAGTTTTCAGATTGTCACTGAAGCTTAAAAACGTTGACCTCATGGCATCAGTAATCTAACGGTCTGTCTCAATTCCCCAAGGCACTGAAAGCACCTGAACTAAGAAGCCACCTTTTCCATTAATTTCTGTGGTGGGAGTACTCGCTAGCTTGGGTTTAGTAATAAGTAAGAAAAAAAAAAAAGGAAATAATAAAAAGCAACAATACCAATAATAACAATAATTGTACTTAGGTCAAACGTGGCTGTGTTAGTTTGAATAAAACAGTCACACAAATTAACCCACACAGTGTCCATCGGCTTATGATATGCCTAGTTATGGGCATAAATTCATACCGGTCCCAGTATGTACAGCTTACCCAATTCCAATCTTTACCAGAGTCAAATGATATGAAATGGGAGAGTTGCAGTAATAATGATGGTTCCTTTGGGCAACGGCAGAGCCCTCAGATCGGTGATCTTTACTAGGGTGTGGTACTAGTATTTCGACTTCTCTCCATATAGCAATCCATGCGATGGGAATCCAGGGATCCTTCTTACCAGCGGTTGTGGTCTTAACTGGAGTCCTTTGATATTTAGTGAAGTTACTCCGATGCCGCTGAGTGTTCCTTTGAGCAGGTAAAGTGTTCTCGGCCAAAGTCTGTTCCTGCACTTGCAATGTTTGTGCCGTAGCTTCAGCGCTCCACACTACAGAGTACTCAGCCGATAAATCCAGGGCTTGCTTGTTGGGCATACTTGTAAGACCATCTCCTCTTCCCTCTGTCCTACCTTGCTCGATTTGGATAGGATTTGCTAGGAGGTAGATATGCCACTGGTCGCAGCCGGAACTCTGTCTTGGTATGAGGGCACCACTTGATCGGAAAAGCGCTCACGTGTGCTATCTCCTCTGATTGTTTCCCCACTTTCCACTGTGGGCATAGAATGCTTGATATCACTTCGCACTGTAACTGCTCGTAGGTCCTCCCATGCAGTGGACCATTTATGGAGAATATTCGCAAAGTGCTCATTAGGTGCCATCTGGTCTGCTTACTAAGTGAATGTGATAGAGCTGTGATTTAAGTATGTCTAGTGTACAACTCGCCTGGTGTCATCCCATTTAAGAGTCTTTTGAAGCAGTGTTAAACTCTTGCCTTGTAACCCAGTTTCCCGGTGGAGGTATAATGCGCAGCCTTTGTCACGCAGATGGTCGGCCTTGCAAAAGGTAGCGATCACTTTGTGGCACAACTGAAGAGCATAGGCGATCAGCAATCTCGATGTGGATTTGAACTTCCAATTATCCCAGACTGTTGCAGAGCCTAAATTTGCTCTGTTTTAAACAGCAATCATGCAATTAAGGCTTTAAAAGATAATTAGTGTCAGGAGCTCCACAGAAATGCGTCCTGCCGCTTCGGCTATAGGCTCCGCCCCCCGTTTTTTTCTTGTTGAATATATAATAATATAGGTAGTTAATTTTTATTTTCTGTGGTATTTTCTTCCCCTCCCACGGTTTTCTGACCATCTTTTTGTTAGTGCATTTTTAAAATATTATTTATGTGTTACATTCCCCCTCCATCTCCCCACCTCTGCCCTCTAAGCGATCATTTGTTTTCTCTAGTGTAGGGACCCACCTTACCTTCCAACCTATATTTTTTCTGTAGCGTAGGGCCCCATCCCTCCCTAACCCTTCCAAACCTTTTTTTTTCTTAGTGTAGGGGACATCGCTCCTCCCCCCCTTCACTAGGCCGCCCACCCCCCTGCCTCCTTCCCTCCAACATCTCCCACCGCCTCCAACTAATGATCATTGCAGACAGTGACACAAACAGTTTCACTGTCTGTAATGAACGGGCAATCAGGCTTCATATTGTAAGTGAGCACGATTAGTGCACTATTACCATATGAAGACAGATGCCCACAGCCCACAAACAGCAAGTCTCGATTGTCACTTGACAACTGAGACTGCAAGGGCTGCAAACAGATCTGACGTAGATTGGACTTGCACCGCATGATGTAGATCTATGTCAGATTGGGCAAAGGGGTTAAAGGGACATAAAACCCAACATTTTTCTTTCATGATTCTTTCAGGTACATGACTAAGGGCTATTGCAGGCTTGAAACGTTCTTTCTGTTTTGGACCCAACAAATGCAACAATAAAGGTCTTTTAAAAGAGATTTGGAGGCTGGAGTCTACATGTATGAGAAATATTATTAAGGACTTGGTAAGTCTGTGACATTTTTGGATTAAATAATGTGCAGTTAGCTCTCAGTAGTGCATTGCTGCTCCTAAACCTACTTAGATATGCTTTTCAACAAAGGATACCAAGACAACAAAGCAAATGAAATAATAGATAATAATCACATGATCTATGTGAATTGTGAAAGTTTAATTTTTACTGTTCCTTTAATGGCAAAATTTTAAATTCTCCTATAATTTTTTTTTATATTATAAATTAATCTGAATGGTGTGTGGGAAAGGTTATAATTATTTCTCAAACAAAAATAAAAAACTGTTAGATTAAATTTGATACTTTTGATGTGTTTCAATCATATTTGGCAGCAAAATATGCAGAAAATGTATTAAAAGACACTTGCACATATTATCTGCTAACTAACAATGAACGGCTTTGAGTTGAGTTCTTTAAAAAAACAAAATAGCTCGGTCTGCCAAATTCTATACGTCACAAAAACAAACTAAATACAGTTGTTATCTTCCCAAGAACACCATTAAGTTAAAAACAGATGGGACGGACTGGCTGTAAGGTCATTTTTCCCAGTGGTGATACAAAAAGCTGGCATTTTTTTATTTTTTTTTTATAAAGTCCCAGGATATCCTGTTGAGTCATCGATGATACTAAATTCTCACATGTGTTAAGACGTTATTAGTGCTTGTCATCTATGTTTCCCTATAAAATGACTGTACCACTTGACCTGACCAGTGCATCACACAACAAAAGTAAGAATTCTGCTAAACAATTTAAGTTTTTTGAATGAAGTGAGGGATGGATGAATGAATAAGGAACTAGTTTAATAAGACACATTTAAATGGTCTTTAAAGAGACAGTACAGTCAAAATTAAACTTTCATTATTCACAAAGAGCGTGCAATTTTAAACAACTTTCCAATTAACCAAAGTTATCTTGGTATCTTTTGTTGAAGAGTAAAACTATGTAGGCTCATAAGAGCTCAGGAGTGTGCACGTGTCTTTAGTAAGCTATAGCAGCAGTGTTTTGTAACATTATGTGTAGCTTTGTTATACTAGGTTGCAAAAAACTTCTGCCATAGAGTACTAAAGACACGTGCACACTCCTGAGCTCTAATGAGCCTACCTAGTTTTGCTCTTCAATAAAACATACCAAGAGAACAAAGCAAATTTGATAACAGAAGTAATTTGGAAAGTTGTTTAAAATGGCATGCTCTATCCGAATCATAAAAGTTTAATTTTGACGTTACTGTCCCCTTTAAATATAGTAGAACTGAAAAATCAACAAATGTGTAATAAACAGGCAATGCACACTCCTGGCTGAGGGCTGTCACTCTGTCATGTGACAGCCCTCAGCCAATCACAGACTCATATATGTATACACTGTGAACACTTGCGCAAGCTCAGTAGTAGCAGGTGCTTCAGAAAGTGTGCAAGAAAAAAAAAAGACACCGCACAATTTGATAATAGAAGTAAATTTGAAATATGTTTCAAATTGAATGCGCTACCTGAATCAGGAAGGTTTAATTTTGACTTTAGTGTCCTTTTAAAGGCATATAAAACATTGTCTGTGTCATTGTAATAAAAAAGCACTAAGCAGTGGGTTATACTTAATAGAAATCATGACAATATGTATTCTTCAGCACTTTAAAATTATTTTACTTTTTAGCATTTTTATACCTTAATTTGTGCAGTGTCCATTACTGTCTGTCACAGACTGTGGTCACAATGGAATTATTTTCTTTCAACTTTATCTACTACGTTACTATATTACTATATTACTATGGTACTATATTACTATATTATTATGCTACTATATTACTATATTACTATGGTACTATATTACTATGTTACTATATTACTATGGTACTATATTACTATATTACTATGGTACTATATTACTATATTACTATATTACTATGGTACTATATTACTATATTACTATATTACTATGGTACTATATTACTATATTACTATGGTACTATATTACTATATTACTATGGTACTATATTACTATATTACTATGGTACTATATTACTTTATTACTATGGTACTATATTACTATATTACTATGGTACTATATTACTATGGTACTATAATACTATATTACTATATTACTATGGTATTATATTACTATATTACTATGGTACTATATTACTATATTACTATATTACTATAGTACTATATTACTATGGTACTATATTACTATATTACTATATTACTATGGTACTATATTACTATATTACTATGGTACTATATTACTATATTACTATATTACTATGTTACTATATTACTATATTACTATGGTACTATATTACTTTATTACTATGGTACTATATTACTATATTACTATGGTACTATATTACTATGGTACTATAATACTATATTACTATATTACTATGGTACTATATTACTATATTACTATGGTACTATATTACTATATTACTATATTACTATAGTACTATATTACTATGGTACTATTTTACTATGGTACTATATTACTCTATTACTATATTACTATGGTACTATATTACTATGGTACTATTTTAGTATGGTACTATATTACTCTATTACTATATTACTATGGTACTATATTACTATATTACTATATTACTATGGTACTATGTAGACAGCTGGAAAGTAGGAGTATTTGTATTTAAGCTCATCTCTGGCTCAGCTACCTTCAACAGGGAACATTTGACACAATGGCAATGTTTCCATTAGATTTGTGCATTCGTTTTGTGTCGAAAATTACATTTTTGTTTTTGTTTTAACAAAAGGCATATACTAATGAATACATTTATTTGTGCACACTCTGGAACTCTTTTGAGCCTACCTAGTTTTGCTCTTCAATAAAAGATACCAAGAAAACTAAACAAATTTAATAACAGAAGTAAATTGGAAAGTTTAATTTTGACTTTACTGTCCCTTTAATGTCCCTTTAAAATAAGAGAACAAATCTGAAGAGAGCTGCAGGCTCTGGAGAAAACACAAGAGCATAGCAAGTAGTACCCTGTAACTTGCAGATGTGCCCAGCTGTTTAAAGGGATTCTAGGTTAGGTTCAGCACTCTGGATAGCGCTTGCTTTTTGGTGGCTTTATTTAGCCACTAATAAGCAAGCGCTACCCAGGTTCTGAAACTAAAATAGGCCGGCTCCTAATATTTACATTCCTGCTTTTTAAATAAAGATAGCAAGAGAACGAAGAAAAATTGGTAATAGGAGTAAATTAAACGAATACCAAATAGTGCAGCTGCAAATCTCTAGTTTCTCTATGGTAGCATCTTGTTCCTTTCACTGCTGAAAGGGCCTACGTGCTGTGTCTCCCGGGTTAAATATCTGATCTGATGTAGGCATGCAGCTCACAGAGGGGCGCAGGGCTAGTGTTCTGATCTAAAGTAGTCATGTGATTTACAAAGGCTTCAGGGCTAGTGGTTTGATCTGATTGGTCATGTGACTTGTAGAGGGGCTGCAGGGCTAGTGGTCTGATCTAATGTTGGCATGGGGTTTAAAGATAGGCTTTAGGGCTAGTGTTCTGACCTAATGTAGGCATGTGGATCACAGAGAGGTTTCAGGGCTAGTGGTCTGATCTAATGTAGGCATGTGGGTCACAGAGGGGCTGCAGGGCTAGTGATCTGATCTAATGTAGGCATGTGGGTCACAGAGGGGCTGCAGGGCTAGTGATCTGATATAATGTAGGCATGTAGATCACAGAGAGGCTTCAAGGCTAGAGATGTAATCTGATGTGGGCATGTGATTCACAGAGGGCTGCAGGGCTAGTAGTCTGATCTAATTAAGGCATGTGGGTCACAGAGGGACTGCAGGGCTGGTGGTCTGAACTAATGTAGGCATGTTGATTATGGAGAGGCTTCAGGGCTAAAGATGTAATCTGATGTGGGCATATGATTCACAGAGGGGCACAGGGCTAGTAGTCTAATCTAATGAAAGCATGTGGCTCTGATCTAATGTAGGCATGTGGGTCACAGAGGGGCTGCAGGGCTGGTGGTCTGAACTAATGTAGGCATGTGGGTCACAGAGAGGCTTTAGGGCTAGAGATGTAGTCTGATGTGGGTATGTGATTCACAGAGGGGTCGCAGGGCTAGTGGTCTGATCTAATGAAAGCATGTGGCTCTTATCTAATGTAGGCATGTGGTTTACAAAGGAGCTGCAGGGCTAGTGATCGGATCTAATGTAGGCATGTGGCTCACAGAGAGGCTTCAGGGCTAGAGATGTAATCTGATGTGGGCATGTGATTCACAGAGTGGTGCAGGGCTAGTGGTCTGTTCTAATGAAAGCATGTGGCTCACAGTGGGGCTACAGGGCTAGTGGTCTGATCTAATGTAGGCATGTGGCTCACAGAGAGGTTTCAGGGCTAGTGGTCTGATCTAATGTAGGCATGTGGATCACGGAGAGACTGCAGGGCTAGTGGTCTGATCTAATGTAGCCATGTGGATCACTGAGAGGTTTCAGGGCTAGTGGTCTGATCTAATGTAGGCATGTGACTCACAGAGAGGCTGCAAGGCGAGTGGTCTGATCTAATGTAGGCATGTGGATCACAGAGAGGTTTCAGGGCTAGTGGTCTGATCTAATGTAGGCATGTGACTCACAGAGGGGCTGCAGGGCTAGTGTCTGATCTAATGTAAGCATGTGGATCACTGAGAGACTGCAGGGCTTGAGCCATGATCTGAAGTGGCTATGTGGCTGACTTAAGGGACAGTGGTCATGAGAAAAGTACACTGAACAATCAAGCAGATAGAAAAAGACTGATTTAAGTGTACTTCCCATCTGTAGACCTAATAAGATTAAGGCCTATGTTGAAAAGGTATCCGCATTGCAGTCAAAAGTGCAGATGGCATTTTCTAAAGGGTTCTAATCATTGTTTGAAGGTAGTCTCACAAAGAAGAGCTTTAGTACACTTTATTAGCCTCTATTTGTCAAGCTGTCAACCGCAAATATGCTGGAATTCCGCAGCGTATTTGTGGCGAGCCTGATTCGCTGTAGTTATCAAACCCTACAGACCGGCAAAAGTAGAATATAGTGACGTAACATACGATCCGCCGCACTCAATCCGACACAGATCAATGGTTACGACACTACAGATGTTCCGAACACAAGTTCGGCACAATCTGACTACTTTTGGAAGTTATCAAAGAACAAGCAGGTACGCTCTGCACTTTTCCGGCCCAGCGTACCTGGTTTTCAATAAGATTGAGCTTGCATTCTATTGGCTGATCGGAACAGCCAATAGAATGCGAGCTCAATCTGATTGGCTGATTGGATCAGCCAATACGATTGAACTTGAATCTGATTGGCTGATTCAATCAGCCAATCAGATTTTTCCTACCTTAATTCCGATTGGCTGATAGAATCCTATCAGCCAATCGGAATTCGAGGGACGCCATCTTGGATGACGTCATTTAAAGGAACCTTCATTCGGCGAGTAGGTGTCAGGGAAGAAGGATGGATCTGCGTTGTCTTGAAGAAGATGGCTCCGCTCCGGATGGATGAAGATAGAAGATGCCGCTTGGATGAAGATGTCTGCCGGTCCGGATGTCCTCTTCTGCCCGGATAGGATGAAGACTTCTGCCACTCCGGATGTCCTCTTTTGGTCTATCGGTGCCTGGCTGGGTGAACACGACTCAAGGTAGGGAGATCTTCAGGGGGGTAGTGTTAGGTTTATTTAAAGGGGGTTTGGGTTAGAGTAGGGGTATGTGGGTGGTGGGTTATAATGTTTGGGGGTGGTATTGTTTGTTTTTTTTACAGGCAAAAGAGCTGATTTCTTTGGAGCATGCCCCACAAAAAGCCCTTTTAAGGGCTGGTAATAGAGATGTTAACTTTTTTAATTTAGATTAGGGTAGGGACATTTTTTTTATTTTGGAGGGCTTTGTTATTTTATTAGGGGGCTTAGAGTAGGTGTAATTAGCTTAAAATTCTTGTAATCTTTTTTTATTTTTTGTAATTTAGTGTTTGTTTTTTTGTAATTTAGTTTAGTTTTTTTAATTGTAGTTAATTGTAGGTACTTGTAGTTAATTTATTTAATTAATTTATTGATAGTGTAGTGTTAGGTTTAATTGTAACTTAGGTTAGGATTTATTTTACAGGTAATTTGGTAATTATTTAAACTAGGTAGCTATTAAATAGTTAATAACTATTTAATATCTATTGTACCTAGTTAAAATAAATACAAAGTTGCCTGTTAAATAAATATAAATCCTTAAATAGATACAATATAATTATTCGTTATATTGTATCTATATTAGGGTTTATTTTACAGGTAAGTATTTAGTTTTAAATAGCAAGACTTTAGTTAATAATATTTAATTTAATTCGTTAGATTAAAATTATATTTAATTTAGGGGGTTGTTAGGGTTAGGGTTAGACTTAGCTTTAGGGGTTAATACATTTATTATAGTAGCAGTGAGGTCCGGTCGGCAGAATAGGGGTTAATAAGTGTAGGTAGGTAGCGGCGACGTTGGGGGGGGCAGATTAGGGGTTAAAAAATATTATGTAGGCTTTGGCGATGTTAGGGCCAGCAGATTAGGGCTTCATAGGGATAATGTAGGTGGCAGCGGTGTGCGGTCGGCAGATTAGGGGTTAAAAAATTTATTATAGTGGTGGCGATGTGGGGGGACCTCGGTTTAGGGGTACATAGGTAGTTTATGGGTGTTAGCGTTCTTTAGAGCACAGTAGTTAAGAGGTTTTTAAACCAGCGTTAGCCCATAAAGCTCTTAACTACTGACTTTTTTCTGCTGCTGGAGTCTTGTCGGTAGAGGGTCTACCTCTCACTTCAACCAAGACTCTAAATACCGGCGTTAGGAAGATCCCATTGAAAAGATAGGATACGCAATTGGCGTAAGGGGATCTGCGGTATGGAAAAGTCGCAGCTTGAAAGTGAGCGTTAGACCCTTTCCTGCCTGACTCTAAACACCAGCGGGTGGCCAAAAGCAGCATTAGGAGCCCTTAACGCTGCTTTTGACGGCTACCGCAGAACTCTAAATCTAGGCGTTAGGGTTTATTTTTATTTTACAGGCAACTTTGTATTTATTTTAACTAGGTACAATAGCTATTAAATAGTTAATAACTATTTAATAACTACCTAGCTAAAATAAATCCAAAAGTACCTGTAAAATAAAACCTAACCTAAGTTACAATTACACCTAACACTACACTATAATTAAAATAATTAAATAAATTAACTACAATTAAATAAAATTAACTACAATTAAATAAAATTAACTAAAGTACAAAAAACAAACACTAAATTACAGAAAATAAAAAAATAATTACAAGAATTTTAAACTAATTACACTTAATCTAATCCCCCTAATATAATAAAAAAAGCCCCCCAAAATAAAAAAAGCCCTACCCTATACTCAATTACAAATAGCACTTAAAAGGGATTTTTGCAGGGCATTGCCCCAAAGTAATCAGCTCTTCTCGTTTCTAATTGTTAGAGTGATGGCACCACTAACGGACACGCTCCCCAATAATAACACAGTGGTAAATTTAAATTGCTAACAGCTAGGTGCTGTATTGGTATATACGGGGAGGGCTGCTTTGCACAAAAATGACTAGATACAATTTGTGGAAATACAAGAGAGATTTCCACTAAAGAATGCGAGTATAGCACTCACTGTCCTGACTATGAGGCGGGTAAGAATGGCCTAAATTAAAACATAACTTTTAATATGATAAATAAAAAAGGGATGAACTTTAAAACCAATGGAAGAAGTAGTTATAGGTAAATAACCTTAATATAAAATAATCATAGATAAAGGCCTCTGAGGTATGATAGCCTTGGTAGATAATAAGGCAATATAATTAACTTGAATAAATAATATTCTATCAGTGTTGCAATGAATATGGGTTGCATACATAGCTAGATATCAAGTTTATGTTACATATGTAGCTAAGTGTTTGAGTCAACAGACTAGGGTACAGATAGGTAACCCCCTGTTTGTAATTCCAGTACCGGGTATACAGTCAATATTGCAGGTATACTGCTACGATCACAGCAAGGGCGAATCGCTATAATACATAGACTTAAAGGTCTGGCATCTAAATAGATAATATGATCTCTCATTAAAACTTCCTATTGGCTGATGCAATCAGCCAATAGGATTGAAGTTCAATCCTATTGGCTGATCCAATCAGCCAATAGGATTGAGCTCGCATTCTATTGGCTGTTCCAATAAGCCAATAGAATGCATGCTCAATCCTATTGGCTGATTGCATCAGCCAATAGGATGTTTCCTACATTAATTCCTATTGGCTGATAGAATTCTATCAGCCAATCGGAATTCAAGGGACGTCATCTTGGATGACGTCATTTAAAGGAATATTCATTCGTCGGCTAGTCGTCGGTCTGGATGGATGCTCCGCGTCGGATGTCTTCAAGATGGAGCCGCTCCTCGTCGGATGGATGAAGATAGAAGATGCCGTCTGGATGAAGACTTCTGCCCATCTGGAGGACCTCTTCTGCCCGGTTGGATGAAGACTTCACCCGGCTTCATTGAGGACTTAGGCCCGGTTGGGTGATGACGTCTCAAGGTAGGGTGATCTTCAAGGGGTTAGTGTTAGGTTTTTTAAGGGGGGTTTGGGTGGGTTTTAGAGTAGGGTTGGGTGTGTGGGTGGTGGGTTGTAATGTTGGGGGGGGTATTGTAATTTTTTTTACAGGTAAAAGAGCTGATTACTTTGGGGCAATGCCCCGCAAAAAAGCCCTTTTAAGGGCTATTTGTAATTTAGTATAGGGTAGGGCTTTTTTTATTTTGGGGGGCTTTTTTATTTTATTAGGGGGATTAGATTAGGTGTAATTAGTTTAAAATTCTTGTAATTATTTTATTATTTTCTGTAATTTAGTGGGGGGGGTTTTGTACTTTAGTTAATTTTATTTAATTGTATTTAATTTTATTTAATTGTAGTTAATTTATTTAATTAATTTAATTATAGTGTAGTGTTAGGTGTAATTAGGTGTAATTGTGTAATTGTAACTTAGGTTAGGTTTTATTTTACAGGTAAATTTGTCTTTATTTTAGCTAGGTAGCTATTAAATAGTTAATAACTATTTAATAACTATTGTACATAGTTAAAATAAATACAAAGTTGCCTGTAAAATAAAAATAAACCCTAAGCTAGCTACAATGTAACTATTAGTTATATTGTAGCTAGGTTAGGGTTTATTTTATAGGTAAGTATTTAGTTTTAAATAGAAATAATTTAGTTAATTATAGGAATATTTATTTAGAGTTATTTAAATTATATTTAAGTTAATGGGTGTTAGGTGTAGGGTTAGACTTAGGTTTAGGGGTTAATAACTTTATTATAGTGGCGGCGGTGTAGGGGGGGCAGATTAGGGGTTAATAAATATAATGTAGGTTGCGGTGGGCTAAGGGAGCGGCAGTTTAGGGGTTAAACAATTTATTTAGTTGCGACGGGGTCCGGGATCAGCAGGATAGGGGTTAATAACTTTATGTAGGTGGCAGTGGTATAGGGGCGGCAGATTAGGGGTTAATAGGTATAATGTAGGTGGCGGCGTGGTCCGGGAGCAGCGGTTTAGAAGTTAATAACTTTATTTAGTTGCGGGGGGCTCCGGGAGAGGCGGTTTAGGGGGTAAAACAGTTAAGTTTAGTGTGGGTGCTTAGTGACAGTATAGCAAGAAAGCTGTGAAAAAGCTGAATCATCGCTCCGTACTTGGTGAGCAGCTTTTTGACAGCTTTTTTGATAATTTTGGAGAACGTATTCAGGTCCGCCGCGGCGATGTTAGGCAATCTTAGGCGAGCATATTGGTGCCGTCGAATGCAAGAAAGTCGACGGCTTGATAAATAGAGGCCATTGTGTGGTGTGAGGGTTCTCTGCCAGTGGTGTGGGGTGGTGTTTGTTAATGCAATCACCTTTTTATGTAGTGCAGCGATGACTGACCTCTTAATGCATAGGAGGGGGCACAGATCAGTATTTTAGAATCCTTAATGGCAGCATCTAAATGTATGGCTTTTAAACACACAAGTAATGATATTATATTTACAAAAAAAGAAAGTTGTAGGGTAGGGTCTGCTGTTCTTCCCTCTAAAGGGCTTTTTTTAATTATGCCCCCTTGGTTGCCCATCACCATATGTACCCAAAACAGACATTATTAGTTCAGCTTTTACACGTGTAAACAACAGGTGTGGCACAAATTCACAGTTTTTCTTTTCCAGGGGACTCAAAACTAGTATAGCGGGATGCATGTGTCATATGGGCAAGCAGTTGGCCACCTCTGATATAGTGAAACCATTTAATTTCTATTGGTAGTTAAAAAATATGATCTGATACTCTAATTATGAGTGTTCTGCATTGTAGGTAGATCAGGCAATGTTTCCATTTTCTTAACATTTGTAGACATTCTCTAGTTCAGCATCAAACTCTAAAAGGTCCATACGCCCTTCTAAGTCTTACAGTTTGCATAAGGAAAAGTAGATGTGCAGTGCATTAGTCAGCCATGGAAGACCTTCATGGAAATTGCTCTGAATTCTCTTGAGTAACATTATGCTTATGAATCACAAACACAAGTGCAGTCATACTAATGGTACATACAACGAGGACCAAAGTAAACATGTTCTAAGCCACCAAATGTGACTGCTTTAGTATCAATATCTTAAAAATATATGTATTTTCCTTTTGAACGTGTCTAGAGGCTGCCAACAGTGCAAACGCAAATCCTCTGTCATTTGCTAATTGGTAATGGTAACAAATATTTGGACAATGAGGTACAAGACATTTTATACCCTCCCTTGGATCATGAAAGAGCAGGTGCTAGCTCAGAGTGTCCAAAATCATAAATACGGGGATATTAAAATGTAGTTCCTTTTAAAGAGATACCAATATACAGTATGATATCCAAAATGATGTGTGAATAAGTCAAGGTGATATTTTGATATTTGTTTTATATCTTGTTTTCAAATCATCTGTGTTTTAATAATAAAATATACTATACGTGTTATTTAAAGGGACATAGAAATAAAAAACAAAAAACGGTAATGTGTTTAGAGCATTTTGTTATTGCACTGATGCTTGCATATAACTATGGGTTAACCCCTGCAGACGGGTTAAATACATACAGCTACATTTAAAAAGATAGTCCTCAAATTTTCATGCATATCTGGTTTTAATTCACATGAAAAAGCTTCAATCCATCTCCCTTTTTGTCATGATTATTCAAAAGAAACGCAAAACAGTATAAGTCGTTTAATTCAAGTGAATTGATGCAAATGGTTATACAGTATCTCATAAAAGTGAGTACACCCCTCACATTTTTGTAAATATTTTATTATATCTTTTTATGTGACAACACTGAAGAAATGACACTTTGCTACAATGTAAAGTAGTGAGTGTACAACCTGTATAACAGTGTAAATTTGCTGTTCCCTCAAAACAACTGAACACACAGCCAATAATGTCTAAACCATTGGCAACAAAAGTGAGTACACCCATAAGTGGAAATGTCCAAATTGGACCCAATTAGCCATTTTCCCTCCCTGGTGTCATGTGACTCATTAGTATTACAAGGTCTCAGGTGTGAATGGGGAGCAGGTGTGTTAAATTTGGTGTTATCGCTCTCTCACTCTCTCATACTGGTCACTGGAAGTTCAACATAGCACCTCATGGCAAAGAACTCTCTGAGGATCTGAAAAAAAAGAATTGTTGCTCAACATAAAGATGGCCTAGGCTATAAGAAGAGTGCAAAGACCTTGAAACTGAGCTGCAGCACAGTGGGCAAGTTTCACAGGTCAGGTTCCACTCCGAACAGGCCTCGCCATGGTTGACCAAAGACGCTGAGTGCTCATGCTCAGCGTCACATCCAGAGGTTGCCTTTGGGAAATAGACTATGAGTGCTGCCAGCATTGCTGCAGAGGTTGAAGAGGTGGGGGGTCAGCATACATCACACACTGCATCAAATTGGTCTGCATGGCTGTTGTCCCAGAAGGAAGCCTCTTCTAAGGATGATGCACAAGAAAGTCCCCAAACAGTTTGCTGAAGACAAGCAGACTAAGGGTATGGATTACTGGAATCATGTCCAATGAGACCAAGAAAAACTTATTTGGTTCAGATGGTGTCAAGCGTGTGTGGCGGCATCCAGATGAGGAGTACAAAGACAAGTGTGTCTTGCCTACAGTCAAGCATGGTGGGGGCAGTGTCATGGTCTGGGCCTGCATTAGTGCTGCTGGCACTGGGGAGCTACAGTTCATTGAGGGAACCATGAATGCCAACATGTACTGTGACATACTGTAGCAGAGACTGGGCCGCAGGGCAGTATTCCAACATGATAATGACCCCAAAAACACCTCCAAGATTACCACTGCCTTGCTAAAGAAGCTGAGGGTAAAGGTGATGGACTGGCCAAGCATGTCTCCAGACCTAAACCCTATTGGGCATCTGTGGGGCATTTTCAAATGGAAGTTGGGCACAAGGTCTCTAACATCTACCAGCTCCATGATGTCGTCATGGAGGAGTGGAAGAGGACTTCAGTGGCAACCTGTGAAGCTCTGGTGAACTCCATGCCCAAGAGGGTTAAGGCAGTGCTGGAAAATAATGGTGGCCACACAAAATATTGACACTTTAGGCCCAATTTGGACATTTTCACTTAGGGGTGTAAATTTACACTGTTATACAGGCTGTACACTTACTACTAATTACATTGAAGCAAAGTGTCATCACATGAAAATATATAATAAAATATTTACAAAAATGTGAGAGTAGTACTCACTTTTGTGAGATACTGAATAACCATTTGCATCAATTTACTTGAATTAAACGACATACTGTTTTGCGTTTCTTTTGAATAATCATGACAAAAAGGGAGATGGATTGAAGCTTTTTCATGTGAATTAAAAGCAGATATGCATGAAAATTTGAGGACTATCTTTTTAAATGTAGCTGTATGTATTTAACCCATCTGCAGGGGTTAACCCATAGTTATATGCAAGCATCAGTGCAATAATTTTGTGAGATACTGTATATATGCTTGTAACCCACATGCATGTTTGTATTTTGCCAGTTAGATTTATTATAAAAAGATGTTTAATAAAAAAGATGCAGAATTACTCCTTTTTAGAGATGTGTATTCGGGATTCTAACAAGTGCAAATTTGTCAAAATTTTGCTGATTCGTTGAGTCTAATACACGATCAGATGAATACATTATTGGAAGAAACAGACAAAAATGAATGATTGTTTGACAAAATCAGTTTATTCATTCGTTTATGCCGCTTGGTGCCAAAAAGATGCAGGAATGAGGGGAAGGAGTTATATTGTTTGGTTAATAAGCTATTTTGTTTGTAATAATGTACAGGGGGTCTGACCATTCATTTGTCCATTGTCCCCTGTCCAATCCTGCTAAAGTATTACTAATGACCGATGTTAGGGACAGACGGTCAGATATAGTGAGTCCATGGCTTGAGTAAATACTGTTGGGAATATCACTCCTTGCCAGCAGGAGGAGGCAACCTTACCCACAACCCCCAGTCATTCTCTTTGCCTTTGGTGCATGGAGGAGATGAAGTTTAGGTGTCTGAAGAAAATGATTGATTTCATCTACAAGCAAGTTTTGGTGTATAGCTGTATTCCACGTCATACCTTGCAGTCGGGTAGTGGTGGCTTTAAAGCAGTTAGGAACTTGTAAAGAGGTACTTACTGCATTTTCCTAACAATTGCTGCCCTAGTTTAGAAAGCCAGAGTTGGCTACTTTGTTCTTTCTTTCTCAAAGGTCTCTGTGAGGAACTGTGTCCTCTTATACCTTGTAACTGTCTACATGTCGGACAGCGGAGCAGGTAAGTGCTTTTTTTTTCCAGTTGTGGAGACCATGCACTTAACAAATTAAAAACACTGCTTTTTTATTGGGACATAGATAATCCTGGTGTATGGGTTACACTGGGGCATGAAGCAGGCACTGTAGCATGTGTGAAACTAATATTTAAACTCTTTTAAAAAGAAAGGGTACAATGATTTTATTAGGCTTTATTTTCTGACACATATTTACTTGATAAAACAATACAAGTTTAAACTGAAAGTAAGGCTGAATTTTCTATTTCAGCAGCTTATTCATTTCCCCTTTGCTTTAAAATAAAACAATGCAACATTTTAAACTGTCAGGTTTGAAAAAACGGTTATTTTTAGTACTCAATGTACCAGGAAGTAGTGCCTCTCTGTCTCGCAGCAGTAATTTGTGCTCGGCAGTTGCGGTCACATGACTGGCTTTACTTCATGACGTTTCTGAGGGAAAAGTAGTTTTTCTCAATTTCTGGGTGATCCGGTCTTAATGGGTAGCGGTAAGGTAACTCAGTAACACCTAGATTACAAGTTTTGTGCTATAGAGGGTGCGAAATGAACACAACCAAAGTTGCGCTATTTCACCCTCCATAGCGTTGCCATTACGAGTTTTTGAAAAGCCGCCTGCGTGTGATATGGTTGCGTTGAACTCCATACCGCACAAAATGCAAGCGCTGATTTGAAGTGCTCGTGCACACTTTCCCCATAGACTTCAATGGGGAGAGCATGTTAGAAAAAAACCTAACACCTGCGATCTCGGAATGAAAAGCTCCGTAACGCAGCCCCATTGATGTCTATAGGGAATAAAAAGTTATGTTTAAAACTATCACCCTAACATAAACCCCAAGTCTAAACAGCCCTAATCGCCGCCACCTACATAATGTTATTAACCCCTAATCTGTTGTTACGATATCGCTGCTACCAAAATAAATCTATTAACCCCTAATCTGCCTCTCCCAATAATGCTGTCACTATAATAAAGTTAATAACCCCTATTCCCCCGCACCCCAACATCGCCCATACTATAATAAAGATATTAACTCCTATTCTGCTGCAACTAAATAAAGTTGTTAACCCCTAAACCTCTGGTCTACCACATCACTACCACTAAATAAACCTATTAACCCCTGAATTGCCAGCCCTCCACATCGCAACAACCTAAATTAAACTATATTAACCCCTAAACCTAACCCTAACCGTAACCATAAACCTAACCGTAACCCTAACCTTAAACCTAACACCCGCCAATTTTAACATAATTTAAATAGACCTAAATTAAAGTTACAATTATTAACTAAATAATACCTATTTAAAACTAAAAATGAACTTAGCTGTGAAATAAAAATAAAACCTAAGCTAGCTACAATATAACTAAGATTTATATTGTAGCTAGCTTAGGTTTTTATTTCACAGGTAAGTTTGTATTTATTTTAACTAGGTAGACTAGTTAGTTAATAGTTATTAACTATTTACTAGCTACTTAGTTAAAATACATACAAACTTACCTGTGAAATAAAAGTAAAACCTAAGCTGCCTTACACTAAAACCTAACATTACAAAAACAACTAAGATTACAAAAAATAAAAAACAAAATTATCCAGAACAATAACAATTATTCCTATTCTAATACCCTGTTTTTTTTAAAAAAAACACCCCAAAATAAAAAACCCTAATCTATAATAAACTACCAAGGGCCCTTAAAAGTGCCCTTTGTAGGGCATTGCCCTAAAGAAATCAGCTCTTTTGCTACAAAAGAAAAACAAACACCCTCTAACCGTATACAAACCCCCACCCCCCAAACCCACAAAATAAAAATAAAGTTAAACCTAATCTACCCATTGCCTTAAAAAGAGTATTTGTATGGGCATTGCCCTTAAAATGGCATTCAGCTCTTTTGCTGTCCATTAAAAAAAAAAAAATGGCTATTCTAAAAAAAAATCACCTTAAAAAGAAAAAAAAATTACACAAAATAACAAACAAAGTATTCAAAATAATAAAAATTATTCCTATTCTAATACCCTGTTTTAAAAAAACCAACCCCAAAATAAAAGTACCCTAATCTATACTAAACTACCAATAGCCCATAAAAGGACCTTTTGTAGGGCATTATCCTAAAGAAATCAGCTCTTTTTCTAAAAAATAAAAACAAACCCCCCTAACATTACAAACCCCCTCCAAACCCATAAAATAAAAAAAAACTAATCTACCCATTGCCCTGAAAATGGTATTTGTATGGGCATTCAGCCCAAACTCTAATCTAAAAAAAAAACACCCAAAAAAAACCTTAAAGAAACCATTCATCTTCTTCATCCCTGCGGAGGCGGAGCGGTCCATGCGCGGAGGCGGAGGTCCAGGCGAAGGTCCAACGTGGAGGTCCTGACGGAGGTCTATCGATTCGATGTGGAGGTCCTCTTCATGCAATCGTCTGCCATACACTGAGGATTCAAATGCAAGGTACCCGTTTTATACTGGGGGTACTGCATTCCTATTGGCTGAAAAATTTAAATCAGCAAATAGGAAAATTTAAATCAGCCACTAGGAATTAGGTCTGCTAAAATCCTATTGGCTGTTCAAATCAGCCAATAGGATTTAAGCAGCTCTCATTCCTATTGGCTGATTCAAATCAGCAATTAGGAATGAGAGCTACTTAAATCCTATTGGCTGATTTGAACAACCAATAGAATTTTAGCAGCTCTAATTCCTATTGGCTGATTTAAAATGTTCAGCCAATAGGAATGCAATGTTATCCCATTATAAAAGGGGTACCTTGCATTTGAATCCTCAGTGTGCGGCGGACGATCGCATGAAGAAAAGTCCACGTTGGATTGATGGACCTCCGCCTGGACCTCTGCCTCCATGCATCGACCACTCCGCCTCCGCAGGGATGAAGAAGATGCCGGTCCCTCGATGGATGAAAATGGAGCCGCCTGGATAAAGATGGAGCTGCGTGGATGAAGATGGAGGCGCTAGGATAAAGATTGTTCAAGCCGGACTTCAGCAACTGTGAGTTCCTAAAGAGGGGTTAGTGTTAGGTTTTTTTAAGGTTTTTTTTTTTTTAATATTAGGGAGCTTAATGCCCTTTTAAGGACAAGAAAAAGAGCTGAATGCCCATACAAATGCCCTTTTCATGGCAATGGGTAGATTTGTTTTTAGGTTTTTACTTTAGGAGTTAGGTTTTTTATTTTGGGGGGTTGGTTGGGTGGTGGGTTTTACTGTTTGGGGGGTCTTTGTTGTTTTTTGTTTTTTTACAGGTAAAATGCCTTATAAGGGCTATTGGTAGTTTATTGTAGGCTAGGTTTTTTTTCAATTTGGGGGGGGGGGATTTTTTTTATTTTTATAGGGCTATTAGATTAGGTGTAATTGTTTTTATTTTGGATAATTTTTTTGTTTTTTTGTAATGCATATTTTTATATTTTGTAATTTAGTATTTTTAATTTTTTTATAACTGTAGATTTAATTTTTTAGTAGTGTTATGTTTTTTAATGAGTAATTTAATTTATTTAATTGATTGTTATTTTAATTTTAGTCTAATAGTAATGTTAGTTTAATTTAAAGTTTAAACTTAGTTTTTTTTTATTTCACAGGTTTCTATTTATTTTAAGAAAGGGATCTTGTAATTTTAATTTAAAGGGACACTGAACCCAATTTTTTTCTTTCGTGATTCAGATAGAGCATGCAATTTTAAGCAACTTTCTAATTTACTCCTATTATTAAATTTTCTTCGTTCTCTTGCTATCTTTATTTTGAAAAGAAGGCATCTAAGCTATTATTTTGGTTCAGACCATGGAAAGCACTTGTTTATTGGTGGGTGAATTTATCCACCAATCAGCAAGGACAACCCAGGTTGCTCACCAAAAATGCGCCGGCATCTAAACTTACATTCTGGCATTTCAAATAAAGATACCAAGAGAATGAAGACAATTTGATAATATGAGTAAATTAGAAAGTTGCTTGAAATTGCATGCTCTATCTGAATCATGAAAGAAAAAAATTGGGTTCAGTGTCCCTTTAACGCCTTCGTGACCAGAGCACTTTTCCATTTGTTGACCGTCTGGGACCAAGGCTTTTTTTACATTTTTGCAGTGTTTGTGTTTAGCTGTAATTTTCCTCTTACTCATTTACTGTACCCACACATATTATATACCGTTTTTCTCGTCATTAAATGTACTTTCTAAAGATACCATTATTTTCATAATATCTTATAATTTACTATAAAAAATATATAATATGAAGAAAAAATGGAAAAAAACACACTTTTTCTAACTTTGACCCCCAAAATCTGTTACACATCTACAACTAACAAAAAAACTCCTATGCTAAATAGTTTCTTAATTTTGTCCTGAGTTTAGAAATACCCAATGTTTACATGTTCTTTGCTTTTTTTGTAAGTTATAGGGCAATAAATACAAGTAGCACTTTGCTATTTCCAAACCATTTTTTTTTTTCAAAATTATTGGAACACTGATATCTGTCAGGAATCCATGAATATCCCTTGACATGTATATATATTTTTTTAGTAGACAACCCAAAGTATTGATCTAGGCCCATTTTGGTATATTTCATGCCACCATTTCACTGCCAAATGCAATCAAATAAAAAAAAAAATGTTCACTTTTTCACAAACTTTTTCACAAACTTTAGGTTTCTCACTGAACTTATTTACAAATAGCTTGTGCAATTATGGCATACATGGTTGTAAATGCTTCTATGTGATCCCCTTTGTTCAGAAATAGCAGACATATATGGCTTTGGCATTGCTTTTTGGTAATTAGAAAGCCGCTAAATGCAGCTGCGCACCACACTTGTATTATGCTCAGCAGTGAAGGGGTTAATTAGGGAGCTTGTAGGGAGCATGTAGGGCTAATTTTAGCTTTAGTGTAGTGTACTAGACACCCCCAACTATTGATCTAGGCCCATTTTGGTATATTTCATGCCACCATTTCACATTTTTAAGTTTCTCACTGAAATTATTTACAAACAGCTTGTGCAATTATGGCACAAATTGTTGTAAATGCTTTTCTGGGATCCCCTTTATTCAGAAATAGCAGACATATATGGCTTTGGCGTTGCTTTTTGGCAATTAGAAGGCTGCTAAATTCCGCTGCGCACCACACTTGTATTATGCCCAGCAGTGAAGGGGTTAATTAGGTAGCTTGTATGGAGCTTGAAGAGTTAATTTTAGCTTTAGTGTAGAGATCACCCTCCCACCTGAACATCACAGCCCCTTATCCCTCCCAAACAGCTCTCTTCCCTCCCCCACCCCACAATTGTCCCCACCATCTTAAGTACTGGCAGAAAGTATGCCAGTACTAAAATAAAAGGCTCTTTTTTTTTTTAATAATAATTATGTAGCTCTGATGGACCCCCCCTAAGCCCCCAACCTACCTGATCTCTCCCAAACAGCTCTCTAACCCTCCCCCCGCTACCTATGTGCCGTCATCTTGGGTACTGGCGGCTGTCTGCCAGTACCTATTTTGCTCCAAAAAAAAAAGTTTATTTATTTTTTCTTCAATAAATTCAAATTTTCTGTAGTGTAGCAGCCCCCCCTCAAAACCCCCTCCCTCTCCCCCTCCTAGATCCTCGAATCCTTATTTCCCCCCCCCCTCCCTCCTAACCATTCACTTTTATTGATGGCAGTGGTTTACTGCGTGCGCGTGTGTGCCCCCTGCATGCTCCCGGCACCTGGCGTGCACATTGCACATAGAGGAACCGAATGCTGGGTAGCGATGGGCCGCCCACCCGCCAACGTCCTTGGTTGTTAAGGGGTTAAAGTTAGGGGGTTTTTAGGTTTAGGGTTAATAGTTTAATTTAGTTGTTGGCGATGTGGTGGGCTGGCAGTTTAGGGGTTAATAGGTTTATTTAGTGGTAGTGATGCGGGAGGCTGAAAGTTTAAGGGTTAATAACTTTATTTAGTGGCGGCGATGTCGGGAAGTGGCAGAATAGGGGTTAATATATTTTAGTATAGTGGCGACGATGTTGGGAAGTGGCAGAATAGGGGTTAATATATTTTAGTATAGTGGCGACGATGTCGGGAATCGGGGGAATAGGGGTTAATACATTTTATTAGTTGTGGCGATGTCGGGAGTGGCAGATTAGAGGTTAATAACTGTAATATAGTATTTGCAATGTGGGAGGGCCTCGGTTTAGGGGTTAATAGGTAGTTTATAGGTGTTAGTTTACTTTGTAACAGTTTAGTTATGAGTTTTGTGTAACAGTTTTGTTGGGTAAAACTCATAACTACTGGTCTCAAATGGCGGTACGGATCTTGTCATTATAGGGTGTAACGCAAGCTTTTTAGCCTCACCGCAAAACTTGTAATGGCAGCGCTATGGGAATCCCATGAAAAAACTTTTTTTTTTAATGCGGGACTGACGTTGCGTTACAAGCTAAAAGGCTTGCGGTAGAGCTATACTGACAAGACACGTAATGGTTGCGTTGCTCTTTTAACGCTGAAATTACCATTTTTTCAGAGTTAAAACACAAATGCAAAACTCATAATCTAGGCGTAATTGAGGTGTGGGGTTGCCTGAGGGGTATTTTAGAAGTTTATTTGAATTCATGAATTCATGCTTATTATGTTTAGCAGCACAAATTGCAGCTCCTATACAATTTTGTTCCTTATGTGTCAAGAAAACCTTGCAAAATAAAGGTAACATTTTTGAGCTTAATGTATCTCAGGATGATGCTGTTAAAATAATACCTCAGCTTTCTCCTGCTACGTCCCAAGCCTCAATGGCGTCACATGCAGTGCCCAGCGTTTACTCTTTAACTCCAAGTGGAGTTTATTTAAAAGCAGAAATTGCTGCCCAGGTATCTTCCGCTGTACCTGTGGCATTAGCTGCTATCCCCAGATTACAGGGAAAACGCAGGAGGAAATCTAGAAATTCACAAATTAAGGTGCCTGTCCTCAGGTCTGCTTCCCAAGTTGCCCTTTTCTCATATATCTGATAAAGAAGATACATCTATATATAGCAAAGGAAAGAGGCGCCGCATGTGTGAATCAGTATAACAAACTGGATGAAAGCACACAGAAGACACAGGGTACTCACATGGTATAAAGGCACCCTCTTGTGCCAATAGAAGTAGGCCAGCTAGCTGAACCAGGGCAATGTACTGGATGCAATGGTGCAGTCACCCCCAGATGGATGGCTGGGCTCAGATGGTGTTTCACTCCCACAAATAGAGAGGTAGCAACAAAGGATGCACAGGGGAGGCTATACCAAAACCTCACAAGGTAGCGTAGTAAAAGATGCACACAGCAATTATCCTGCATAGGGTTTTAATGACACCTCCTGTTAGTTAATCTCACATCCCCCCTTAAAAAAACACTAACCCCTTGAAGATCACCCTACCATGAGACGTCTTCACCCAACCGGGCAGAAGTGGACCTCCAGACGGGCAGAAGACTTCACCCAAGCGGGCAGAAGACTTCACCCAACCGGGCAGAAGTGGACCTCCAGACGGGCAGAAGTCTTCACCCAACTGGGCAGAAGTGGTCCTCCAGACGGGCAGAAGTCTTCATCCAGACGGCGTCTTCTATCTTCATCCATCCAGCGCGGAGCGGGTCCATTTTCAAGACATCAGACATGGAGCATCCTCTTCTAACGATGGCCAACGACTGAATGAAGGTTCCTTTAAATGAAGTCATCCAAGATGGCGTCCCTTCAATTCCGATTGGCTGATAGAATACTATCAGCCAATCGGAATTAAGGTAGAAAAAATCCAATTGGCTGATGCTATCAGCCAATAGGATTGAAGTTCAATCCTATTTAACTAGTGTTTGCGATGCGGGAGTGCAGCGGTTTAGGGGTTAATAGGGGATAATATATTTATTATAGTGGCGCCAATGTCCGGTTTGGCAGATTAGGGGTTAAAATATTTATGGTTTGCGATGTGGGGAGGCCTCGGTTTAGGGGTTAATAGGTAGTTTATGGGTGTTAGTGTACTTTTTAGCACTTTAGTTAAGAGTTTTATGCTACGGCGTTGTAGTGTAAAACTCTTAACTACTGACTTTAAAATGCGGTATCAGTCTTGACAGGAGAGGCTGTACTGCTCACTTTTGGTCAGACTCGTAATACCGGCGGTATGCAAGTCCCATTGAAAATATAGGATACGCAAGTGGATTTGCGGTATTTCCGAGTCTGGCCAAAAAAGTGAGCGGTACGCCTGTCCCTGCAAGACTCGTAATACCAGCAGGGCGTTAAAAAGCAGCGTTAGGACCTCTTAACGCTGCTTTTTAACCCTAACGCACAACTCGTAATCTAGCCAATAGTATTTTGTGTTGTTTGGCTTATTAGGTGGTCCTAGGTTTATGGTAATAATATTAACAAGAGCTTGTGTATTGTTTACTAGGATTATCTTATCTGTTTTGTGTTAATATTAGTTAGAGTTATTGCATTTCTTTGGACACTTTGTCACTGCTTTTAGCGCCTCCTATAGGGAATTTAGATCCCTTTTGCTTTGTTAAAGAAGATACATCAGGACTTTCTGAGGTTAAAATCTCAAATTTGGACAGTATAATTCCTTCTTCTGAGACTGAGGTGGTATATTTCAAATTTAAGCTTGAACACCTTTGTGTATTGTTAATTAGGTTTTAGCTATTTTAGATGACTCTGATACCCTTTTCATTGTCACTCCTAAGAAATCTAGTAAACTTAATAGTTTCTTTGATGAACCTTCCACTTCTGAGGTTTTTCCTGTGCCAGACCGTGATAGGGAGATTATCTCACAGGAATGGAAGAAACCAGGGGTGTCTTTTCCCCATCTCCCATTTTTAAGAAAATGTTACCTGTCGAGGACTCCATTAAAGACCCTTGGTATACTGTACCCGAAGTTGAAGGGGCCATTTCCACTCTGGCTTAGAGAACCACTATTCCTATTGAGAATAGCTGCTCTTTTAAGGATACGATGGACAAGAAGCTGGAGGCTTATTTGAAAAAGATTTATGTTCATCCAGGTCTCCAATGGCAACCTGCAGTTTGTATTGCCACCGTGACTAGTGCAGCATCTTATTGGTTTGACGCCTTGTCTGATTCTCAAGAAATCTTGAAATTCAAGATAGGATTAAAGCTCTTAAGTTGGCCATTATACAGAATGTTAGACTAGGAGCTAAAACTTCTAGTTTCACTGTCCTAGCCCACTGGGCGTTATGGTTGAAATCCTGGACTGCAGACGTTTCCTGTAAAGTCAAGCTTCTGCCGATTCCTAACAAGGGCAAAGCCTTGTTTGAACCCAGTTTGGCAGAAATTATCTCTGATATATTACGGGTGGAAAAGGTAAAGAGGAATAGGCCTAAAGGACATCAGAGTAATTTTCGTTCCTTTTGTATCTTCAGAGGAAAGCCTTCCCCTTCTTCTTCCAAGCAGGAACAATCCAAGTCTTCTTGGAAACCCAATCAGTCTTGGAACAAGGGAAAACAATCAAAGAAACCCGCAGCTGATTCCAAATCAGCATGAAGGGTTTGTCCGTGATCCGGGATCGGATCAGGTGGGGGGCAGACTTTCTCAGTTCTCTCAAGCCTGAATACGAGATGCCCCAGATCCCTGGACTGTGGACATAGTATCCAAGGGTTACAAATTGGAATTCAAGACTTTTCCTTCCAGAGGCAAATTCCATCTCTCAAGATTATTTGCAGACCAGATAAAGAGAGAGGCGTTCTTGAAATGTATACAACATCTTTCCTCCCTGGAAGTGATAGTTCCAGTTCCAGTGCAGGAACAGGGTCTCGGGTTCTACTCCAACCTATTTGTGGTTCCCTAAAAATAGGGAACTTTCCATCCCATGCTAGACTTGAAGTGTCTAAACAAGTTTCTCAAAGTTCTATCCTTCAAGATGGAGACTATATGCTCCATTCTTCCTTTAGTACAAGAGGGCCAGTTCATGGCAACCATAGACCTAAATGATGCGTATATTCATGTTCCTATTCACAGGGACCATCACTGATTCCTGAGATTTGCCTTTCTGGACAAATATTTCCAGTTAATGGTCCTTCCATTTGGTCTAGCCACGGCTCCCAGAATTTTTTCAAAGGTTCTGGGTGCTCTTTTGGCAGTGATCCATTCTTGTGGAATTGCTGTGGCACCCTACCTGGACAACATATTAATTCAGGCACCATCTTTTCAACAAGCAAAATCTCACACAAAGATATTGTTGTCTTTTCTTCGTTCCCACAGATGGAATGTGAATCAGGGAAAAAGCTCCCTTTCTCCTGCTACAAGAGTAGTGTTCTTAGGGACCATAATAGATTCTCTATTGATGAAGATTTTTCTGACAGAGATCAGGAAAAACAAAATCATTTCCTCTTGCCTCTCTCTCTTCAGGCTACTGCTTATCCTTCAGTGGCTCAATGTATGGAGGTAATCGGTCTGATGGTGGCTTCAATGGACATCATTCCTTTTGCTCGATTCCATCTGAGAGCTCTCCAGTTGCTCAGACAATGGAATGGTGACCATGCGGATCTATCACAGAGAATAGAGTTAGATCAGTCATCAAGGGACTCTCTCCCATGGTGGATTTCTCAGGAACATCTGTCTCAGGGCACATGCTTTTGGAGACCTTCCTTGGTGATCATGACCACGGATGCCAGCCTGCTGGGCTGGGGAACAGTCTGGAACTCGTTAAAAGCTCAGGGCCTTTGGACTCGGGAGGAGTCTGCTCTTCCCATCAACATCTTGGAGTTGAGGGTGATTTACAATGCTCTATTGGCTTGGCCTCTGTTGTCCTTAGGTTCCAGTCAGACAACATAAACTCTGTGGCTTACACCAATCACCAGGGAGGAACTCGGAGTTCCTTAGTCATGAAGGAGGTTACTGTTACTCGGATTCTTCAGTGGGCAGAGACCCACAATTGCTGTCTATCTGCCATCCACATTCCAGGAGTAGACAACTGGGAAGCAGATTTTCTGAGCAGACAGACTTTTCATCCCAGGGAGTGGGAGGTGTTTTCCAGCTTAGTCCTCAAATGTGGGGGTGCCGGAGTTAGATCTGATGGCGTCCCTTCAGAACGGCAAGCTTCCAAGGTATGGTTCAAGGTCAATAGATCCCTGTTTCCTCTGTTTGCTCTCCTTCCACGAGTCATTGCTCGTATCAAACAGAAGAGGGCATCAGTGATTCTAATAGCCCCTGTGTGGCCTCGCAGGATCTGGTTTGCAGACCTAGTGGAGATGTTATCTCTCCCACCTTGGAGACTACCTCTGAGGACGGACCTTGTGATTCAGGGTCCCTTCCTTCATCCAAATCTTGTTTCTCTGAAGCTGACTGCTTAGAGATTGAACTCTTAATTCTGTCTAAGTGTGGTTTTTCTGAGTCGGTCATTGAGAACATGATTCAGGCTCGCAAGCCTGTTACTAGAAAGATTTACCATAAGATATGGCGTAAATATCTTTATTGGTGTGAATCCAAGGGCTACTCTTGGAGTAGAATTAGAATTCCTAGAATTTTATCTTTTCTTCAGGAAGGCCTGGAAAAGGGATAGTCAGTCAGTACCCTGAAGGGTCAGATTTCTGCTTTATCAGTTTTACTACATAAACGTTTGGGGGGGATGTGCCAGATGTGCAATCTTTTTGTTTTGGCCTTGGTCAAAATCAGGCCTGTCTTTAAGTTGTTAGTCCTCCTTGGAGCCTTAACCTTGTTCTTAAAGTTTTACAGCTGGCTACGTTTGAGCCATTGAATTCCATAGACATTAAGTTGTTATCTTGGAAGGTTTTGTTTCTTGTTGCTATCTTTTCTGCTCGAAGAGTCTTGGAACTCTCAGCTCTGCAGTGTGATTCCCATTATCTTACTTTTCATGCCGATAAGGCGGTTCTTCATACTAATTTAGTTTTCTTTCCTAAGGTTGTTTCTAATAGAAATATCAATTAGGAAATTGTTGTTCCCTCTCTGTGTCCTAATCCTTCTTCTTCCAAAGAACGTTTGTTATACAATTTGGATGTTGTAGGTGCTCTTAAATTCTACTTACAGGCGACTAAGGATTTTCACCAGTCCTCTGCCCTCCTTGTCTGTTTCTCTGGGAAATGTAAAGGTCATAAAGCTACTGCTTCTACTCTTTCTTTTTGGTTACAAAGTATAATTCGTTTGGCTTATGAGACTGCTGAACAGCAGCCTCCTGAGAGAATTACAGATCATTCCACAAGAGCTGTTTCCTCTTCTTGGGCTTTCAAAAATGAAGCTTCTGTGGAAGAACTTTGCAAGTTTGCAACTTGGGGCGCGATCAGATAAAGATCGTAGTTTGCGGCGCAAGCGAGGGAACCCCCGCCGCACGCAGTTTCAGCTCGCAACTCGAGCTATCCTATATACGGCGCCGTCAGAGGCTAAAGTGCCGTAAGTCTGACAAACCAGCGATGTCCAGAAATCTGCATAAGTACAAATTTCTGGAGTCGCCAGTGACTTACGGCACTTTAGAAACTGCCGGCGCCTACAAAACCTGACTAAAGTTATAAAATCACCCGTATTGTCTAACACGCCTCCCTAACATAGCCCGACACGTCTAACCCTCTATCCGCAATCCCCCCTCACTATCATAACAATAGAAAATGTATTAACCCCTAAACCGCCTCTCCCGGACCCCGCCGCCACCTAATAAAGTTATTAACTCCTAAACCGCCACTCCCGGACCCCGCCGCCAGCTATATTAAATCTTTAATCCCCTAATGTGAGCCCCTACCCCGCCACCATCTACCTTACCTACCTCCTAAAGTGAGCCCCTACCCCGCCGCCATCTACCTTACCTACCCCCTAAAGTGAGCCCCTACCCCGCCACCATCTACCTTACCTACCCCCTAAAGTGAGCCCCTTACACCGTCGCCATCTACCTTACCTAAACCCTAATGTGAGCCCCTACCCCGGCGCCATCTACCTTACCTACCCCCTAAAGTGAGCCCCTACCCCGCCGCCATCTATCTTACCTACCCCCTAAAGTGAGCCCCTTACACTGCCGCCATCTATTTTAAAAATATTAAACCCTAATTTAATCCCCCTATACCGCCGCCAGCTATATTAACTATATTAACCCTAATTATATTAGGGTTAATATAGTTAATATAGTTATTATATTATATATATTAACTATATTAACCCTAATTATATTAGGGTTAATATAGTTAATATCGTTATTATATTATATATATATTAAGTATAATAACCCTATCTAACTCTAACATCCCTAAAAAAATTCTTATTAAAATAGACCTAATTAATATTAATATTATTAATTAAAATTACTTACCTATAAAATAAACCCTAAGATAGCTACAATGTAATTAATAATTACATTGTAGCTATTTTAGGGTTTATATTTATTTTACAGGTAACTTGGTATTTATTTTAACTAGGTACAATAGCTATTATATAGTTAATAACTAGCTACCTAGTTAAAATAATTACCAATTTACCTGTAAAATAAAACCTAACCTAAGTTACAAATACACCTACACTATCAATAAATTAAATAAACTACAAATATCTAAACTAAAATACAATAAAATAATCTAAACTAAATTACAAAAAAATAAAAAAATTATTACAAGATTTTTAAGCTAATTACACCTATTCTAAGCCCCCTAATAAAATAATAAAGCCCCCCAAAATAAAAAAAAATTCCCTACCCTATTCTAAATTAAAAAAGTTCACAGTTCTTTTACCTTACCAGTCCTTAAAAGGGCCTTTTGCGGGGCATGCCCCAAAGAAAACAGCTCTTTTGCCTGTAAAAAAAAACACAATACCACCCCCCAACCAATCAGCCACTCGGATTGAACTTGAATCTGATTGGCTGATTCAATCAGCCAATCAGATTTTTCTACCTTAATTCCGATTGGCTAATAGAATCCTATCAGCCAATCGGAATTCAACGGACTCCATCTTGGATGACGTCATTTAAAGGTACCTCATTCCTAGTTCAGTCTTCGTGCAGGATGGATGCTCCGCGGCGGAGGAGCAAAGAAAGAAGATTGAAGATGCCGCTTTGCTTGAAGACATCGCCGGGTGGAAGAAGACTTCACTGCCGCTTGATTGAAGACATCGCCCGGATGGAAGAAGACTTCACTTCCGCTTGATTGAAGACATCGCCGGATGGAAGAAGACTTCACTGCCGCTTGATTGAAGACATCACCCGGATGGAAGAAGACTTCTCTGCCGCTTGATTGGACATCGCCCGGATCAGATGGGTGAATCGGCCCGGCTGGGTGAAGACAAGGTAGGGAGATCTTCAGGGGGGTAGTGTTTTTTTAAGGGGGGTTTGGGTGGGTTTAGAATAGGGGTATGTGGGTGGTGGGTTGTAATGTTGGGGGTGGTATTGTGTGTTTTTTTTACAGGCAAAATAGCTGTTTTCTTTGGGGCATGCCCCGCAAAAGGCCCTTTTAAGGGCTGGTAAGGTAAAAGAACTGTGAACTTTTTTAATTTAGAATAGGGTAGGGAATTTTTTTATTTTGGGGGGCTTTATTATTTTATTAGGGGGCTTAGAATAGGTGTAATTAGCTTAAAAATCTTGTAATATTTTTTTATTTTTTGTAATTTAGTGTTTGTTTTTTGTAATTTAGTTTAGATTATTTTATTGTATTTTAGTTTAGATATTTGTAGTTTATTTAATTTATTGATAGTGTAAGTGTATTTGTAACTTAGGTTAGGATTTATTTTACAGGTAAATTGGTAATTATTTTAACTAGGTAGCTATTAAATAGTTATTAACTATTTAATAGCTATTGTACCTAGTTAAAATAAATACCAAGTTACCTGTAAAATAAATATAAACCCTAAAATAGCTACAATGTAATTATTAATTACATTGTAGCTATCTTAGGGTTTATTTTATAGGTAAGTATTTAGATTTAAATAGAAATATTTTGATTAATAATATTAATATTAATTAGATCTATTATAATAAGAATTTAGTTAGGGATGTTAGAGTTAGATAGGGTTATTATACTTAATATATATATAATATAATAACGATATTAACTATATTAACCCTAATATAATTAGGGTTAATATAGTTAATATATATAATATAATAATTATATTAACTATATTAACCCTAATATAATTAGGGTTAATATAGCTGGCGGAGGTGTAGGGGGATTAAATTAGGGGTTAATATTTTTAAAATAGATTGCGGCGGTGTAAGGGGCTCACTTTAGGGGGTAGGTAAGGTAGATGGTGGCAGGGTAGGAGCTCACTTTAGGGGGTAGGTAAGGTAGATGGCGGCGGGGTAGGGGCTCACTTTAGGGGGTAGGTAAGGTAGATGGCGGCGGGGTAGGGGCTTACTTTAGGGGGTAGGTAAGGTAGATGGCGGCGGTGTAAGCGGCTCACTTTAGGGGTAGGTAAATTAGATGGCGGTGGGGTAGGGGCTCACTTTAGGGGGTAGGTAAGGTAGATGGCGGCGGTGTAAGGGGCTCACATTAGGGGATAGGTAAGGTAGCTGGCGGCGGGGTAGGAGCTCACTTTAGGGGGTAGGTAAGGTAGATGGCGGCGGGGTAGGGGCTCACTTTAGGGGGTAGGTAAGGTAGATGGCGGCGGTGTAAGGGGCTCACATTAGGGGATAGGTAAGGTAGCTGGCGACGGTGTAGGGGGATCACATTAGGGGGTTATACTTTTATTGTAGGTGGCTGCGGGGTCCGGGAGCTGCGGTTTAGGGGTTAAATACTTTATTAGGGATTGCGGCGGAGGATCGCGGTTGACAGGTAGATAGACATTGCGCATGCGTTATATGTAAGGTTTATTTTGCAGCTAGTTCAGGGAGTTACGGGGCTCCAAAAGACAGCGTAAGGCTTACTACGGCTGCATTTTGTGGTGAGGTGAAAATGGAGTAAGATTTCTCCATTTTCGCCACGTAAGTCCTTACGCTGTATATTGGATACCAAACTGCGCTGGTTTGGTATTCCTGCCTATGGCCCAAGAAACTACGGGCGAAGGCAGAAATATACGAGCGTAACTTCTAGGTTACGCCGTATATGTGATACCAAACCAGCGCAAATTTCGGCGTCGCCGGCTTCTGCGGGCGACGCTGCATATCGGATCGGGCCCTTGGTCTTCTCTGCATACTTTTTACAAATTTTACAAATTTTATATTTTTACCTTGACTGAGGCTTCTTTTGGGAGAAAGGTTCTTTAAGTGGTGGTGCCTTCTGTTTAGGACTGCTTAACTGCCTATTTATCCGTGTCCTCTAGCTTGGGTATTGGTTCCCAACAGTAATTACTTAAGCCGTGGACCCACCATATCTTAGGAAAGAAAAACAAAATTTATGCTTACCTGATAAATGTATTTATTTCCGGATATGGTGAGTCCATGGACCCACCCTTTATTTTAAGACAGTTGTTCTTTTGACTATAACCTCAGGCACCTCTACACCTTTGTTACTCCTTTTTCTCCATTTCCCTTCGGTCGAATGACTGGGGGTTGTGGGTAAGGGAGTAATACTTAGCAGTTTAACTGTGGTGCTCTTTGCCTCCTCCTGCTGGCCAGGAGTGATATTCCCAACAGTTATTACTCAAGCCATGGATTCACCATATCCGGAAAATAATAAATTTATCAGGTAAGCATAAATTTTGTTTTTTTAGTCATATAGGAGCTGTATGTTCTTTTCATAGTGAAAAATATGTTCTTTTAATTGTTCAAATCCTATAATGTAAGATGTTTGTTAATATTAATTGTCTGTTAGCTGATCCCTTTGGAAATAACAATAACAAATCTGAATTCAATATTCATCCACACCACATGTCTGCATGGACGGAATTTGACCGAATCAAATGTTTAAAAAAAAGTGAAACAAATCTTTTGGACAAAATTAATTTTTCGCTTGTGCACATCTACTCCTTTTTAAACTTCAGTTATATGTAACTGTTGTTATAGAGCACTTTACCAGCAGGCGGATGGGGAACTTTTGTAGCATGTTTTGATGCAAATTAGCCTGAGCGGTTTTATTTATTTATTTGTAAAAAACAGTTTCATACAATTCACTTAAACAATGCAGCGCCTTTTTATGCAGAGAACCATGCAGCTGGCAAAGGTTTGTGTACTTTACAAGAAACACTTGAGAATTTTGTTACTTGATTTTTAATACAGGCTTCTAAATTTCAAGTGTGTTATTGATGTGAATTAAAGTGTTAAAGAGATAGTAGGTAGGCATCTGGACCAAGACATGGCAGGAAATAGTGCTGCCATCTAGTGCTCTTGCAAATGGATAACATTCTTGCAAAACTGCTGCCATAAAGTGATCCAGAAATGGGCCAGCTCCTAAGCATATGTCCCTGCTTTTTCAACAAAAGATACCTAGAAAAGGAAGAACAATTGGTAATAGAATGCTCTGAATCATGAAAAAAAAAATTGGGGTTTCATATCCCTTTAATATATATATATATTTATTTATTTTTTAATCTAGTTTATTGCAGATCCCAAACCGCCTCAAATTTTCAGTCATGCCAACCAACATATACCCCAGGCTGGGAGGCTTGCAGAAAAAGGATTCCCCAAAAAGCTTTTAAAAAATATGTTGGATTAAATAAATGTTTCTCTATCTTTATGTAGCATGTTTGTCCCAAGTGCCCCAACTGAAACACATAAATATTATTAGGTTAAAAAAGAGGCACTCGTAAAAAAATGACAAAATGGTATCAGCTATAGTTTTCTGTTTTCAGGAATTCATTTTAAAATTCAGTTTTGCAAAATGCAATTGCAGCAAATCTTTGTAAATATTAGAATAACAAAACAACAAACAGACAAACACACACACACAACACACATATAGGCCCAGATTCCGAGTGGAGCGCTTGAGTGCAATCGCGATTTTCACGAGAATGATTTCAGAGCCCTCAGAGCTCTGGTTAACTGTTTCTCAAAACAAAAAAGTGTTAAAAAACACATCAAAAACACATTACGAATTATAGTTACATTTATAGTAACACTGTCTAATAAAAAATATTTCAAGAAAATATTGCACACTAAAGTTATATATATGAGGTCTCAGGTGTTAGAGGAAAAAAAGCAGGCAAAGGGCTTTAACATTGAGATACATGCCTATACATCTCTAAACATGTACAGTATCTCACAAAAGTGAGTACACCTCTCACATTTCTGTAAATATTTTATTATATCTTTCCATGTGACAACACTGAAGAAATGACACTTTGCCACAATGTAAAGTAGTGAGTGTACAGCCTGTATAACAGTGTAAATTTGCTGTCTTAACTTCAGCTTTTTGAGCTCATCGTGTTAGCATGCGAGCGAAAACAGTTTACTTTAAGCTCATAATATGAGCGCAGGAAAAAATTACAGAATAGGAGCGCCAAAGGCTAAAGTAATCTATCAGGGCTATAGAAGAAACCTGCAACAGATAATGTTGCAGTGGGCCACTAAAAGATAAAAGATACAAAGGATGGTGACATATCTAACAAATAGATGGTGAATTATCTAACAAATAGATAATTGTAGCAAATATAAAAAAACAGAACATTTATTGTACAGTATACTCAATCTGGCAAAGCATAAACAGATAAATTAGGAGCTGTGCTAAGTGTGTGCCACATAAAGGTGCAAATTGGGTGCCTAATATAGTGAGTTACAAATGAATAACAGACATTGGCATATATACAATGTACAATAATACAATCAAGTGGGTACCCAAGTGAATAGACTCCCCTCCTGGGGCAAAAAAATGATTAAATGAAAAATGATTGGAAAAAAAATAAAAATAAAAATAGTGTACACGTGTACAAAAAGTGTCTCTAATGGGTGTCTCTAATAATCACAGTGACAGTTTGTTCTTAAAACATATAGGTGAAAGGATCCTGAATGTTGTCCTTTAGAATATCCTGAGATAATATCCTAAAAAGGTGTCCTTAATGGTGCTGCAATTGCCTTGGTGGTGCGGAACAGCTGAGTATAACAACCAGTGGTCACGGGACCTGGATGTGCTCAGCCTGTAAAAATAAAAATAAAAACAAATGCTAAAATAATCTAACAAAGTGAGTATAATAGGGAATTAACTCACCAGGGAAGAATACAAGCCTCCTTATGTGATAGCCGACGTGTTTCAGCCCAAAAAGGGCCTTTCTCAAGACATAAGGAGGTTTGTGGGAACAAGGCAATATATATGTATCACCTACCAATCATAATGTGATGAATAGAGGGAGGATTGCCACCAAAACCGTTATGTGCAAGTGTGTACCTCGTGTGTGATGCTATGATCATTTCCGGTTTACGGACTTCCGGTTTAGGTGTGATCGCGTCATTTCCGGTTTACGTACTTTCGGTTTGGTGCAATAATACTACTTCCAGTTACGGAAGTGTGAGGAATTCCATGTTTAATGAGGGCAAGGAATGCCCATACAATAACAGTAATTTGTATAGGTATTAGGGGTGTTATAATATGAATACTAGATAATAGATTAAAAAGTCAAACTTTTAAGCTCAACATGACAGGTGTTACCTAAAGTAATGTTTACCATAGAATCTTAACACTATACCAAATATCCCTAATAGAGGGAATATAGACTTCAATTTAAACATAGGAAACCTATATAAAAGAAACCCATTAAAAAATGGAAATCTGAAAAACTGATAAAAAAACATTAGAAAAAATGACCATCTTAAAACTATTATTAAAGGCAATTATTAAAAAGACCAAATTAAAAAATACAAAAAACAAATTAAAAGAAATAGAGGCCTGTATTATTCCCAATTTCACTTATATACAATTAAGTGACACTAGAGTATGCTCAAGGATGGCATAGTCTGTGATATTGTAACTTTAAAAAATTGAGTTTATACCTTGAACTCATCTTAGCAGTTATACAAATATATGTATACTCAAACATAGATACTGAATGACTTATAACATAATCAGTACCATAATTTACAAATTAGACATATAAGTCAGTGTTGTCTGGGAATGGGACCAGTCTCAATGGTAATATATGACAATAAGATTAGTGGTCTACAATCAACACTAAATTACAATATGTGGACTACTTGCATTATGAGTTACTACTGTTAAGAGGTCTTCAATCTAATGTATCAATGGTGTAATCAACACAATGATAACAAAAATTAGACAAAAGTTGATGGATAGATATCAATATGCTATTGTGGTTGGCAGAGAATTGGGCTGAGTAATATCTCTATATTATAACAGGAACTAAAACAATACAATACAAGCTAGTACGAACATACATACAAGTAATATGTTTAGCCTAATATCACTTGAAGATATAACTATGACTCGTCCTAATGATGTATTATACAATATGTGATATGTATGATATTATAAGTTCTAAATACCAGCCTTAAAACTAAATATTAAAGTCAGATATCCAAATTAATGGAAAGGGTATGAGGACTTACACAGATAGAACCAATATTGTGTGTAGTGGTGATGTCATTAATTAAAACAGATGTACCACTTCAAAATTGGCATTCAGACCTTTAGGGTAAATAAATGCAGTCAAGGTTAAAAATCCATTTAGATTCTATCCTGAGCATTTTTTGTTCGATGTCACCCCCTCTCCAGTATTTTGATATCTTACAAATACCCATATATTTGAAAGTGGCATTATTCCCTTGATGTTTGTCTTTGAAGTGTCTGTAAATAGGTAAGTCAATTTTCCCCCATTTAATCTGGAGGAGATGCTCCCTAATTCTGTCCTTCAAATGACGTGTTGTCTGTCTTACATATTGCAGTCCACAACCGCATTATATCAATTATATGACAAACTTATCTATACATCTGATAGTATCTTTTACTTTAAATGTCTCTTGGTTAGTATGAGACTTGAAGGTGACAGTTTTTTTGCCATGAGTACAGGTTTTGCAAGAATGACAGGGAAAGAAACCCCTAAGTTTATTACCCATTATATCTCAGTTGTTCTAGCTTATCTTAGCTAGTACACAAGGGGCTAGAATCGTTTTAAGATTCTTGGCTTTACGATATATGAATAAAGTGTGGATAAGGTCCTCTAGACTTCCCCTCCAAATCATTAATATATCATCAATATATCTTTTGTATAGGACCAGGTCCACGCTAGCCGGGCAGGAATACCAAAAAATTGATTAACATTTGCCCATGTATAAATTGGCATAGCTAGGCGCGAACCTGGTCCCCATTGTGGTGCCACATAGTTGTCTATAGAATTTGCCTTCATTGTTAAAATAATTATGGTTTGGAATATACTCTATGCCGTTCAAGATAAAATCTTTCTGTTCTTGAAGCATAGCTAGATCTTTGTCTAGATAGTACTCCACTGAGTTCAAACCCTCTTTATGGGGGATGCATGTGTAAAGTGAGATCACGTCACATGTTACCCATGTGTAATTTCCTTCCCATTCTACATTATTTAGAATGTTAAGAACTTCAGAGTCACGCAAGTGACGCACTTGGATTATGCAATCCCTTAATCTCAAGGAGAGATTCCTTGAAAGAGGAGATAATGAAGAACTAATAGATAAGACCATCAAAGAAGTTGGTGAGATGGATAGAAAGTCCTTGCTAAGTTATAAAACCAAGAATACTCTAATACAAAAAAGTGAACTAGATATACAATTTATCACCCAATACGATGAGAAAAGGGGCACTTTGGAAAACATCATCAAAAGACACTGGCACTTACTAAAAGATGATGATGTGATAGGGGAACATCTGTCCAACCAACCCCAATTCATATATTGTAAAGCCAAGAATCTTAAAACAATTCTAGCCCCTAGTATACTAACTAAGATAAGCCAGAACAACCGAGATATAATGGGTAATAAACTTAGGTTTTTTTAACTGTGATTCTTGCAAAGCCTGTACTCATGGCAAAAAACTGACACCTTCAAGTCTCAAACTAACCAAGAGACATTTAAAGTAAAAGATACTATCAGATGTATAGATACGTTTGTGTCAGCATTTGGTTGCTCAATATGCCTTTAAGACAAGTACTCCTCCCCTAACCTAACCCTATTTAAACACCACCTTATCTTAGAATCATTGCTTGATTATTAAAGAGAAATAGAGGACAGTCAATTGTCTCTCTAGTAACTTCTGTTTATTAAGCCTTTTTACAGTCCTTATCTAAAGCTTCATATATTGTGGAATTAACCTCAAGATCTAAATATCTTTGGGACCTTCTGTGTATTTTTATTAACTTAACTCCTTGACAATTAGGAGTGAACTTTTTCTTTGTTTAGTGAAAGCAGTGTGAAACAACCGCTCCCACTGAATCAGCCTGCTCACAGACGCTTGGGCTGCTGGTGACGTCATCACCGCTTCAGCTGTTTCACCGCGCTGTTCACTCTGATCAGCCATGCTGTTCGCATCAGACGCTGCTCTCCTGCTTCCGCATTAGACGCTGGGGATCTCTCTGTCAAGTAAGACAAGCTGCCTCTCATATTCTGTTTTCAAATTCAGTTAAAGGTATGTGCACCAACGGTTATCTTAATAGCATGCTAGGAATTCATAAGTTAGTAATGCATTACTGAAGAACGTTTATGGGAAATAATAACTTCATTGCGTACATTTGAATCATTATTCACTGGATTACAAATACCTTTCTCACATCATTTCAAATCATTTATCATATCAAAAGTTTATTGAACATTTCTCAACTTCACTTTATTATCATTCTGTCATCATTTTTTGCTTGTAATCTCTGAACCACCAATTCAGTTTTCTCATTTCTGGATAACAATATATAGTATGTTTTCATTGCTATTTCTTTATCTGTTATATCACCATATAAAAAGAGTCAGTCACATCTACAGAGTCATGTAAGATGAGACTATTCACACAAATCTTTATTAACATTGTATTCATACAGGTGCCTGATACCTAAGCTGTGGTATTATTGGTGATAATGAATACAAACAATTACCTTTTAATTAATTATTCAGTCCTTCAAGTTATATGTTAAAGATATACAGACCTGTATTCTCACAGAATAATCAAGCCATAAAAAGAAATAAAATTAATTTATTCCAGGTACAAAATGGATCCTATAGAAATGGCCAACCAAATCTCCTCTCTAAATCAAAAGGTGGAAATTTTGGCTCAAGGGTTAACCGAATTAAAAAATGAGAACAGTGCTTTAAAACAAATAATGAATGAAATTGTGACCCATAAAACTAATGAGACACCAGAACCACAGGTTAATCCTCCAACCCCATTCACTGGTGAACGCACGAAATTTCGTGAATACAAGAATGCATGTACTCTTTTATTCACACTGAAACCACGGACATATCGAACTGAAAAGATCAAAGTTTTTACAGCCATCTCCTACCTCACTGGAGAGCCCAGAGCATGGGCAGACAGATTTCTAGAGACAGAAGATCCAATTCTAAACTCTCTTGAAAACTTTTTTCAAACTATGGCCATACTCTATGATGACATAAATAAACAGCAAACCGCTGAACATAGATTAAGATCCCTTAAACAGGGAAAAAGACCAGTGGAAGATTACATAGCAGACTTCCAGCTGTGGGCCACGGATTCAGAATGGAATTCAATTAGCCTAAAAATCAGTTCCGCCTAGGTTTATCTGAGCATTTAAAAGATGAACTGTCTAGAGTGGATTTCCCAGAAACCTTAGATGCATTAATTAAATTATGCATATCAATGGACAGAAGGTATCGTGAAAGGAAGACTGAAAAACAAACTTATGAAACAACGCCCAAAAGATCTTATCATACATACCAAGAGAAAACCTATACCGTACCAACACCAATGGACTCTAAGTATGGAAGAAAAACAAAGAAGGAGATCAGCTAATCTCTGTCTTTATTGCGCAAATAAAGATCACGACGTAGCAACATGTCCAATCCTTTCTCGTCAAAAGAAGGGTAAGTTGTTGCTTAATTGTGCTTTTAAAAAATTTAAACAACCATTACATTTGTCACTAACATTATCTTTACAGTGGGACAATCTTCAACTTCAGAACGAAGCCATTATTGATTCCGGAGCTGATGGTATATTCCTAGTTGAATCAATAGTAAAACAAAATAAAATTCCTATTCTGCAGAAATCCTCTCCTGTCTTTGTTAGGGTAATAGATGGTACCCAGATCTTAAAGGGACCTATCACTCACCACACAATTCCTTTGTTAACCATTTCACCAGACGGACATAAAGAGTATCTGTCATATGATATTATACCTAGTTCAATACATCCCATAGTACTTGGTTTACCTTGGTTACAAAAACATAATCCATCCATAGATTGGTCCCAAAATAAAATTACCTTCAGTTCACAATATTGTCAAAAGACATGCTACCCTTATGTTAACATTGCACATATAGAATCTGCTTTACCACATGAATATCATGATTTCAATGATGTTTTTAATTTAAAAAATGCTGAATCACTTCCTCCACATAGGCATTTTGATTGTCCGATTGACACAAAACCAGGGGTAGAGATACCATCAGGAAAAATATTTCCTCTCTCACAAAAAGAATTACAACATCTACGGGAATATTTAGATGAAAACCTTAGAAAGGGTTTTATCTCCCCATCCTCTTCACCAGTAGCCTCTGCTATTTTTTTTGTTACAAATAAGGATGGCACACTGAGACCAATAATAGATTACAGAGCACTTAACGCTGTCACCATAAAAAATAGATACCCATTACCACTCATCCCGGAGATAATTGAACGTCTTACTGGTGCAACCATATTCACCAAGTTAGACCTTAAGGGTGCATACAATTTAATACGTATGAGATCCGGAGATGAGTGGAAGACAGCTTTCAAAACTAGATATGGGTTATTCCAATATAATGTTATGCCCTTTGGTCTGACGAACGCCCCCGCCACATTCCAGTTCTTCATAAATGAAATCTTCAAAGAACTTATGGATGTGTGCGTAATTGTCTATTTAGATGATATTCTTATTTATTCTAAAACTCTTGAGGACCATAGAAAACATGTCAGATGGGTACTCTCTACTCTTCGTGATCATCAGTTATTCGCTAAGATGGAAAAGTGTCAATTCCACAAAGACACCATTAAATTTTTGGGATACATTATTTCACCGAATGGCATTCAAATGGATCAAGAAAAGGTAACAGCCATTATTAATTGGCAAACACCCACAACATTGAAATCCTTACAAAGATTTCTAGGATTCTCAAACTTTTACAGAAAATTCATTAATCATTATTCCACTATAGTTCAACCTTTAACCCGTCTTACTGGAAAACAAAAATTTGTTTGGGACTCCAAGGCTGAACAAGCTTTTCACAATTTAAAGGAGAAATTTATAACAGCTCCGATTTTGAGAATACCTGATCCAGATTTGCCATACACTTTAGAGGTCGATGCCTCAAATGTTGGAATTGGCGCAATACTTTTACAACCTGGAAAACACGATAACCAGCTTCATCCTATCGCCTACTATTCTCGAAGATTAACTCCAGCCGAGACTAATTATTCGATAGGCGATAAAGAATTACTAGCCATGAAGTCAGCAATGGAACATTGGCGACATCTATTAGAGGGAACTACAATCCCTTTCCAGGTTTTTACAGATCATAAAAATCTTCAATATTTGAAGAAGAATAAAACTCTGTCCTCAAGACAGGTACGGTGGGCTTTATTCTTAGATAGGTTTAATTTCATACTTACTCATATACCAGGAACAAATAACACCAAAGCTGATGCTTTATCACGGTCTTTTGAAAATACTGAAGACATTCAAAACCTTACATATATCATTCCACCAACTAAAATCATTGCTGCAATTGATTTAGTTACGTCTGACATTTACCAAGCACAAAATAATGATCCGGATATACCACCAATTTGTACTCCAGATTCTGAATCTGGGTTATACATGAATAATGGTCTCATATATGTTCCTTTAACACTAAGAAACCAAATAATTCAACAACATCATGATTCCCCTTTAGCTGGACACCCAGGTATTGAAAAAACTACTGAACTTGTCAGTAGGGATTATTGGTGGCCCCAGATGAAAACAACAATTCAAACCTATGTTCTAAATTGTCAGACTTGTGCAAAGAAAAAGAAAGAACATCATAAACCCTATGGTCTTTTAACACCTCTACCTATACCCATGAGGCCATGGGATATGATAGCTATTGATTTTATTGTAGACCTACCTATCTCAAACGGTCACAACACTATAATGGTAGTAGTAGACCATCTAACCAAAATGGCACATTTTATTCCATTAAAGAGAACACCATCTGCATTCACTACTGCAAAATACTTTCATAGTCATGTAGTTAGACTACATGGTTTACCAGCATCTATAGTAACAGATCGTGGAAGTCAATTCACTTCGAAATTTTGGAAATTTTTATGTAAGACCTTACACATCTCTCTCAGACTAACAACTGCTTTTCATCCGCAGTCAAATGGTCAAACGGAACGCCTGAACCAAATTCTAGAACAGTATTTGAGATGTTTTATTTCATCTCAACAAGATGATTGGTATGATTGGCTGCCAAGCGCTGAATTCGCGTACAACAATTCAAGTAATGCTTCAACTAAAGTCACCCCTTTTTATGCCACCTATGGCTTTCATCCACGGTCTTATCCAAATACACTTACATCTTCTCAGTCTCCCTCAGTTTCCAATTATACTGAGTCTATAAAAGACATTATGGAATCTTTACAGAACCATTTGGTTACTGCCAAAGAAACACAGAAAAAATATTACGACAAAAAGAGAATGCCTTCACCCAACTATAAACCCCAAGATATGGTTTGGTTATCCACGAAAAATATCAAATTATCTGTGCCTAGCAAAAAACTAGCAGATCAATACATTGGACCTTTTCCAATACTTAAGGTAATAAATGAGAATGCTGTGACATTAAAATTACCTCCCACTATGAGAATCCACCCTTCTTTCCATGTGTCTTTATTAAAACCATATGTGGGAACCACGGTTCCATCTGCTTGCGCTCCTGATCTCACTTTACCTGATCCTCAGGATTATGAAGTGGATGGCATTCTGGACTCTAGGATGTATAGGAGGAGACTGGAATACCTAGTTCACTGGAAGGGTTATGGTGATGATGAGAACTCATGGGTTCCATTACGTGACTTGAACGCACCTGATTTATTGAGGGATTTTCATGTTCGTTTCCCTTCCAAACCAGGTTTTCAGTCTGCTGGAGGGGGCTCTTGAATGGGGGGATCTGTCAGCATTTGGTTGCTCAATATGCCTTTAAGACAAGTACTCCTCCCCTAACCTAACCCTATTTAAACACCACCTTATCTTAGAATCATTGCTTGATTATTAAAGAGAAATAGAGGACAGTCAATTGTCTCTCTAGTAACTTCTGTTTATTAAGCCTTTTTACAGTCCTTATCTAAAGCTTCATATATTGTGGAATTAACCTCAAGATCTAAATATCTTTGGGACCTTCTGTGTATTTTTATTAACTTAACTCCTTGACAATTAGGAGTGAACTTTTTCTTTGTTTAGTGAAAGCAGTGTGAAACAACCGCTCCCACTGAATCAGCCTGCTCACAGACGCTTGGGCTGCTGGTGACGTCATCACCGCTTCAGCTGTTTCACCGCGCTGTTCACTCTGATCAGCCGTGCTGTTCGCATCAGACGCTGCTCTCCTGCTTCCGCATTAGACGCTGGGGATCTCTCTGTCAAGTAAGACAAGCTGCCTCTCATATTCTGTTTTCAAATTCAGTTAAAGGTATGTGCACCAACGGTTATCTTAATAGCATGCTAGGAATTCATAAGTTAGTAATGCATTACTGAAGAACGTTTATGGGGAATAATAACTTCATTGCGTACATTTGAATCATTATTCACTGGATTACAAATACCTTTCTCACATCATTTCAAATCATTTATCATATCAAAAGTTTATTGAACATTTCTCAACTTCACTTTATTATCATTCTGTCTTATCATTTTTTGCTTGTAATCTCTGAACCACCAATTCAGTTTTCTCATTTCTGGATAACAATATATAGTATGTTTTCATTGCTATTTCTTTATCTGTTATATCACCATATAAAAAGAGTGAGTCACATCTACAGAGTCATGTAAGATGAGACTATTCACACAAATCTTTATTAACATTGTATTCATACAGGTGCCTGATACCTAAGCTGTGGTATTATTGGTGATAATGAATACAAACAATTACCTTTTAATTAATTATTCAGTCCTTCAAGTTATATGTTAAAGATATACAGACCTGTATTCTCACAGTTTGTCATATACTTGTCATATACTTAATGCGGCTGTGGACTGCAATATGTAGGACAGAAAACACGTCATTTGAAGGACAGAATTAGGGAGCATCTCCTCCAGAATAAATGGGGGAAAATTTACTTACCTGTTCACCGACACTTTAAAGACAAACATCAAGGGAATTACGCCACTTTCAAATATATGGGTATTTGTAAGAATTTAGAGAGTGGGTGACATCAAACAAAAAATGCTCAGGATAAAAAAAAAATGGATTTTTAACCTTGAATGCATTTACCCTAAAGGTCTGAATGCCAATTTTGAAGTGGTACATCTGTTTTAATTAATGACATCACTGCTACACACAATATTGGTTCTATCTGTGTAAGTCCTCTTTCCCTTTAATTTGGACATCTGACTTTAATACTTACTTTTAAGGCTGGTATTTAGAACTTATAATATCATACATATCACGTATTATATAATACATCATTAGGATGAGTCATATCTTCTAGTGATATTAGGCTAACCATATTACTTGTATGTATGTTCGTACTAGCTTGTATTGTATTGTTTTAGTTCCTATTATAATATAGAGATATTACTCAGCCCAATTCTCTGCCAACCACAATAGCATATTGATATCCATCCATCAACGTTTGTCTATTTTTTGTTATCATTGTGTTGATTACACCATTGATACATTAGACTGAAGACCTCTTAACAGTAGTATCAGTGTCACTCATATTGTCGTTTAGTGTTGATTGTAGACCACAAATCTTATTGCCATATATAACCATTGAGTCTGGTCCCATTCCCAGACAACACTGACTTATATGTCTAATTTGTAAATTAGGGTACTGATTATGTTATAGGTCATTCAGTATCTATGTTTGAGTATACATATCTTTGTAAAACTGCTGAGATGAGTTCAAGGTATAAATTCAATGTTTTAAAGTTACAATATCACAGACTATGCCACCCTTGAGCATACTCTAGTGTCACTTAATTGTATATAAGTGAAATTGTGAAGAATACAGGCCTCTATTTCTTTTTTTTTTCTTTTCTTTTTTTTTTAATTTGGTCTTTTTAATAATTGCCTTTAATAATAGTTTTAAGATCGTCATTTTTTCTAATGTTTTTTATCAGTTTTTCTGATTCCCATTTTTTAATGGGTTTCTTTTATATAGGTTTCCTATGTTTAAATTGAAGTCTATATTCCCTCTATTAGGGATATTTGGTATAGTGTTAAGATTCTATGGTAAACATTACTTTAGGTAACACCTATCATGTTGAGCTCAAAAGTTAGATTTTTTAATCTATTATCTAGTTTTCATATTATAACACCCCTAATACCTATACAAATTGTATGGGCATTTCTTGCCCTCATTAAACATGGAATTCCTCAAACTTCCGTAACCGGAAGTAGTATTATTGCGCCATTCCGGAAGTCCGTAAACCGGAAATGATCATAGCGTCACACACGCGGTACACACTTGCACGTAACGGTTTTGGCGGCAATCCTCCCTCTATTCATCAAATTATGAATCGTAGGTGATACTAAGCATGTGATTAATATTTTTGATGATTACAAGTGGAGAAATGGTTACATTTGGCTCACAGTAGATGCTGTTGCCCTGTACTCGTCTGTACCGCATGATAGAGGTATGGAAGCGATTTCCTTTTTTCTACATGCTTAAAGTGATTTTTCCCCTTCTTTTCAGGCATATGTTGTCAGGGTGATTTGATTCCTTCTCACGCACATTTTTTTTTCAATTTTGAGGGGGAGTTCTATCTCCAGAGATGTGGCACAGCTATGGGGGCCAATTTCACCCCATTCTATGCCAACCTGTATCTTGGTTGGTGGAAGCTGTGCCGCATCTTTGGGGATGAAAACCTCTTTAAAAAAGATATCAAACTCTACAGGAGGTACATTGATGACCTCCTGTTTGTGTGGACAGGAGATCAAACAGATATTCCAAATTTCTTACAGTATTTGAATTGCAATGAGATGGGCTTGCGTTTCACTTTTGAAATGAACTGTACACAAATAAATTTTTTAGATCTAACCCTTAAAGGAGTCGATGGACATAACATATCCACAAGTGTGTATCGCAAGCCCATCACAGGCAATACCTTTTTGCATGGCAACAGTAGCCATCCGAAGCAAATCAGATTTGCTGTTGCTAAGGGGCAATTTACAAGAATTAAAAGGAACTGTTCCAGCCAAGTTGACTTTGAAAGAGAAACAAATATTTTGACTGATAGACTAAGGGAGAGAAAATACCCAAAGCTTGACATACTTAGAGCCAGAAAGGCAGTGGAATTCACTAGACGAGAGGTACTCTTACAAGATGGGTGCAGGGCGGCGGTACCTAAGAAATCACAAGGGGTACATTTTGTCACCGAGTTCAGTGCACAATACCAGCAGGTATGTGAGATAGTTAGGAAATACTTTCCCCTTTTAGCGGCAGACGACCGATTTGTAGAGGCCATGGACATGGGTATAAGGTGTTCCTATAGGAAAAGCAGAACTCTGGGTGGGATTTTGGCCACTACTGAACTCAAACAGATTTAGAGCAGTAACAGTTTCTGGCTGAGGCATGTCGGTATATACAAGTGTTGCAGTAGCAGTAATCGTTGTAAGCTGTGTGACTATGTACATATTACTAAGACATAACAATTATGAATAAATGTATATATATATCTGAAATCAAGAATCAACTGTCCCAAAAGGAGGTATATAAGGAATTATCCTGTAACCCTACATTTTTAATTCAAAAAGAGATCAAATATGTTATTAACATGGCTTTACATATGGATTTAATATCCAAAGATGTTTCAGATTTTTTGATTGTGGAATATCCTCGTATCCGTTTTTTTATACTTTTCCCAAGGTGCACAAGCGGCTAGACAATCCACCAGGTAGGCCTATTGTGGCCGATATAGATTCAGTGTTTTCCAGAATTGCTATATTTTTGGATAAAGTATTGCAGTCACTTGTGCACCTGGGTAATTCATATGATAAAGATACTGGGGATTTCTTGGAGAAAATGTGTAAATTAAATCTTAACAGTGATAAATGCATACTTTTCACCTTAGATTTTAGCAGTCTGTATACTGCAATAAGACATGAAAGTGGGATTGCAGCAGTTATGAAAGTACTTTCGGCGAATAATGAATATACTACAGCTCAAAAAATGTTTTTTTAAAATCTATTTGATTGTATCAAAATTACTTTCTATGCCAAGATACATTTTTTCTCCAACTACAGGGCAAGGCCATGGGTTCCAATGTCGCCCCCACATATGCAAATTTATATATGAACGTCTATGAAGAGAGATTTGTATATGACAAAAACTTGTTCCTCAAGTATGCAGCAGCTTGGTAGTGATATATAGACAATATATTCGGTGTGTGGTGTGGCGACATTGGAACCCTGGAAGCGTTTGTAGAAGAATTAAATAGGAGTACTAATTCGATCAAATTTTGTTTAACTGCTAGCAAGGTAGAGGTTAATTTTTTGGACACCACTGTATATTTTAAAGATGCGAGGATATGTACTGACTTATACACCAAACCCACAGACAGGAACAGTATGCTACATTACCAAAGTTATCACCCTAGAGACACAATCAAATCACTCCCCAGAAGTCAATTTTTGAGAGTCCAATGTATTGTATCAGATGAGGAAAGACGTAATAAAAGGTACAGGGATATGGCTAAAAAGAGAGACAAGGTTGTTATCCATGTTTAGGATGTGGTAATTGTAATTCGATGATAAAAGGCCCAATTTTTATACATCCACTTACTGGAAAAAAATTCTATATAAGGGGGTACTACACATGCAATACTAAGTTTGCAGAGTACCTTATTAAATGTCCATGTAGGAGGGTTTATATCGGGGAGACCACCCGTAGTGTCTGTGAAAGAATTGTCCAACAAAAGAGTAACATTAGGTGTAACAACTGGGAGGCCCCTCTCTATCCATTTTTTACAATGTGGACATAATATTAGCCAAATACGTTTTCAGGTAATTGATGCAGTACCCCTGCCTAGGCGGGGAGGGGATAGGGAGTTGTTATTAAAAAAGAAGGAGGCATTTTGGATACATAAGTTAGATGCCATGCAACCGACTGGGTTAAATAAAGAATTATATTTTTCTCTATTCTTTTAGTTTTTTTTCCCCACTAATACTTGATTCTTTGGTGTTAAAAAATCATGTAAAAGTAATATAACGTTCATGGTAGACGTTCAGTTCCATATCTGTATGTATATTTGCTATGATATTGTTCATATTGTTTTTAAAATATGTTTGATCTGCATTATGTACGTTAAATGTAACAAAGGCGATGGTTTGTATATCTATTTATTATGTTACCACTAGGTGGTGTTGTACTGAGGTGTTAATTAAACACCTGAGTGTAGGTGGGCCTATAAAAGAACACACTTGTAAATTTGTAGCTATGTATGATTAAGGGTTTTGTACCCGAAACGTCACCATTTTTGTAATCCTGGTATGACAAAATAAAGACTTTTTATCTGTTGAAAGGTGCTGCCGTCCGTGATATTATTGATTGCAAAGGTATACAGCGCCTTTATATTGGCGTGCACCTGACAGAAGTGCTGTGCTACTGTGAGTGTTTACATACTACTAAAAACTTTGTTTTTTCTGTCACTGGTAAAAGCTTTGACATTCAGACATGCTTCAACTGCACTGCCAGCAATGTAATATACCTCATCACTTGCACACAATGCAATTTGCATTATGTAGGTCTTACATCTAGGGACATGAAATCCAGAATAAGAGAGCATCTATCCACCTTTAATGTGGGAAAAGCATCCACACCTCTATTGCAGCATTTCTCTGGCAAACATGAAGGCATTTTGGACACGTTTAGATGGTGTGCCATAGAAAAAGTTGTACTGACAAATAGAGGTGGTAATCTGGATCAGCTCCTAGCAAAGAGGGAGGTCTACTGGATGTTCAAGCTAGATACTAGAATACCTAAAGTTCTTAATTCCAAATACGACATGATCAATTATTGGGAGTAGTTATCTCTCCTGGTTCTTTGTATCCAGCTTGAGCTTCTACATAGCTTTTCATATTCCTCTTCACCCTATTTTGCTCCTTCTGTTACATATTGTATTGCTAATTAGTCACACATAGGTTACATTTATTTATATTTGTGTTGCATATGGCAAATATAGCATTAGTTTATTCAAGTCGAGTTTTCGGAATAATGCAATTCACTCCCCCAGTCTTGTTACAGGAGGGCTTTCCACATCGGTATCCCGGCCCAAGGGGTTGTCCAGTAGAAGAATACAAAAAAAAAAAATACTAAAAGCTAAAAAACATGGTTACTGTTTTGCTGTATGGCATGTTGTTGCTATTTTTTACACACCCGTGTTTTTTGCATATCTGCACATTTGTTGAGACATGTTATAATCATACACTTGCATATATATGCTTCTACTTTTGGTGTTTTGTACATAAAATAGGTGTGTCACAATTCATCAACAGATAGATAGAGAGCTAATATAGACAGGAGGCTCCTATACTTTGTCCATGGTATTATGATATGAAAAACAATTATACACTGATTGGTTGCACAATGGGGAGGTAACCATTCTAATTTAGGGGTCATGGGCGTCAACACACACATAAGGGGTACAACATCCTAGCCACTTTATCCTTATTATAACTATGTAGATAATATATATTTATATATATATATATATATATATATATATATATATATATATATATATATATATATATATATATATATATATATATATGAGAGTATATAAACAGCGCTGTATACAGCAAATATAAACTAGAAATACACAATGTGTAGAGAAAAACACTTTATTTTACTGACAGACCATGTCTTAGAACATTTAAAAAGATATATATATATATATATATATATATATATATATATATATATATATATATATATATATATATATATATATATATATATATATGTAGCCCTTTGTCATTTTGCTGCAGGGATTAACTGCACTTTGCACTTTGCCCTTTGCTCAACCCTGCATCACATGGTAGTGAGAGCCAATCAGAGGCTGGCAGTTTTTCAGCGATTTCCTGTGAGGAGAGTTTAGTCAGAGCTGTTCAGGGCTGCTGAAAGATGTCTGTGTGATTCTGTCTGGGATGATAAAGGCTGAATCCAGGACCCTGCATGCTGTGAACACTCAGCCTGATGTCACAGTAAGAAGCAGCTGCATTGGGACTAGAGTGAGCTGTCATTTCAGACTGTCAGCACTTAAGTGGAAATAAAGCATTCAGGACCCTGCATCCTGTGAACACTCAGCCTGATGTCACAGTAAGAAGCAGCTATAGTAGGACTAGAGTGAGCTGTCATTTCAGACTGTCAGCACTTAAGTGGAAAAGCAAGCAGCAGAGAAAGCACCCAGACCTTTTCTAGAACATTCTACAGGAGGATTCAGGTAGTGGAACAGTTACAGTTATCCCTCACACTAAACAGATATCTGAAACTTACTAAGGACCCCAACGTGCACCACCACAAGGGACTTTACTTAGCAGTGTATTTTGGGGAAAAGGTTACCCTGCAAAGTGTGGGACTGTTATGTTATTTATATGTTGTTCTATTTGAATTTAAATATATTCTGTGTTACTTTATTATCTGCTTCTGTTTATTATTGCATGTTGTGGGGAACTCATTGTCTCAGTGTTGTGGGTTCCCTGAGAATTGTTATCACTGAGTGGAGGCACTGTATGTTACATTAATCAAGATATCCCAGACTCCCTACTCCAGCGGAGACTTAGGTCATTCCTGTGAAGCCACAGCGTCAAAGGTGACCGTCCAACCTGTATCATTCTCACCAAAGATAGATAAGGAAGGGGTTACAGATGGAGGCAACGCTGAGATGAACTGGGACAGTAAGAAGTGTTTAAGCAAGACCCCGGTTCCATCACCCAGAGATGTTAGAGAGTGGGCTAGAATAATGAGGGTTCCTCCCCAGAAGGTTGTGGCTGTGCAAACTCCTATTGGACTCAGCCGGAGGAAGTTTATAGATGCCCTAAAACTGATCCCTGGGTTGGAAAACCCTGCCATAGTTCAGGCTAAGAAAACAGGAACTCATGGTGTGACCCTTGTTCAGGGGGACCAGGATATAAATCCAGAAAAAGTAACAACTAGAATCCCTATACCTGGAGCAGACCCTAAAGGGTGCCTGATAGTATACCCAGAAGGAGATTCTGACCAAGAGGAGGGTGATGATTCTGACATGATATTTCAAAATAGTGACAGTGAGTCTGAAGATGATTTAACTGTAAATGATTCTGAAGGCAGTTCTATAGTAAGTGAAAGGAGACTAAAGAATGATTCTCCTAAGCAAGAGATTTCTTCTCCCATAACAAATGTACTTTGTTATGGGAGAAGAAATCTCTTGCTTAGGAGAATCATTCTTTAGTCTCCTTTCGCTTAGCGGTGGAACTGACCCAAGCTCAACACATTCACAATTACAAGAGATTGAAGATTTTCTCTGGGATTGACCCTACTCCTGTTGGAGAATAGTGCTTCAAATCCTGGAGAGACACTACTTTGCAGCTTCTTAGAGAATGGGCTTGTTCTGAGGATGTGAAACGACAAAGTCTCATAGAAGGTTTAAAAGGTCCGGCCTTAGACCTGGTAAGGCACCATCAAATTATCCATCCTCAAGCTTCTGCATCAGAGCTCCTTCAAATTATAATGACTGCATATGCAGAGGAAGAAGATGAGTTTGAGTTGAGAGAACGATATGCAAATACAATTCAAGTAAAAGGTGAAAAACTGTCAGTCTATGTTGTGAGAGTAGAACTCATAGTAGGAACATTAGTGGAGAAAGGGATCATTCCCGCATCTGAAATTGACAAATACCGGTGCAAACAGCTCCTTAGAGGAACACTACCTGGAGACTCCTGTGCAGCCACCTTGGAAAATCTTTTATGTATTAAAAAGGTTCTATCTTTTGCTGAAGTAATGAAGGAAGTAAGGACTATAGAGAAGACTCATCTTACTCGTTCACGGATAAGAGCTCCTGAGAAATCCTCTGCTCAGGACAGTTCCCAGAAAATCAAAAGTACAAAAAAGAAAAAAGAACCTCAACCCAGAAATTGTGAATCAATCAAATCAACTACCAAGGATTATAAACATGACAAACCTCTCAGGTGTTTTAGATGTAATGGGCTTGGGCATATAGCATCCTATTGTACACATAAAGAAGATGTTCTTCAGGTTGAAACCTTTGTCACAGATACCTTACACAAAAGAAAAGTTTCTAGAAAAAAAAAGTGGACTCATTGGAAGAAGTGTCACATTAAGAGCCTGGAAACAGCTGCAAGTATCAGAGTTGGACCCAAGCCACTGGTATCACTTATGGTTGAGGGCATCCCAGCTTCTGCATTGCTAGACAATGGATCCCAGGTGACCATTATCTTCAGATCATTTTATGATGCTCACCTACGTCACTTACCTATTGCCACAGCTAAAGATGTCAGTTTATGGGGGCTAGGTTCACAAGCCTGTACAGTAGAAGGAGTAGCCATAGTGCAGATTGTCATCCCACAACTGAACACTGGAAAGACTTGCTCCATGGATGTGGAGGCTCTGTTGTGCCCTACCCCTAAACAATCAAGTTTCTCCATTCTCCTGGGAACCAACACTAGTATGGTTCGAAACTTGTTTAGATCCTACTTGCAAGAGGTAGGAAATGTATCCATTAATCAGATGGCTAAATTGTAGCCTGCCCTAAGACACGAATGTCACAAATTAGCTCAAGAATCACTGACTGGGCAGTTCCATTACTGGGGCCCCCAGCCTTTGACTTTACGACCTGGAGAAATGAAATCTGTTAAAGCTGTACCCACCTTACAGGAGGGTATGATTAATTGTGCACAGATCTATTGTGTAAAATCTATTCCTGAAGAGGACATTTGAAAGGGCTGGATGATTATGCCTGAAGTCAAGGATTGGCAGAAAGGCACAACAGGCATTTTTGCAGTAACTGTCTGTAATCTGTCCCCAAGAGATGTCCATATTGATCATTGTCAAGAATTGGGAACCCTTCACCTCTTAGAGGAAATAACCCCAATTTCTGCCCTTCCCATAGAACCAGCAGTCAACTCCTCAGGAGAATTGGAGTTTGATTTTGAAGACTCAAGTTTATCATTTGAATGGAAAGAGAGATTGCTTAAAGCTCTAAAAACCAGAAGAGGAGTCTTCTCAACTAAAGACATGGATTTAGGGTGTTGCAGGAGTGCACAACACACCATAAGATTGACGGACTCTGCTCCCTTTCGTGAGAGGTCTCGACGTATAGCACCACGAGATGTGGAGGATGTGAGAAACATCTTGCAAGAAATGGAAGATACTGGCATTATCAAAGAATCTAGAAGCCCCTATGCTTCTCCCATTGTAGTGGTGAGGAAAAAGAATGGCTCTGTGTGATTGTGTATAGACTATCGAACTTTAAATAAACAAACAATTCCTGACCAGTATACACAACCCCGAATAGAAGATCTACTGAATGCTCTATCTGGTAGCAAATGGTTTAGTGTATTGGATCTCCGCTCTGGATATTATCAAGTTCCCATGAAAAAAGAAGACTAAGAGAAAACAGCATTCATCTGCCCTTTGGGTTTCTACCAGTTTACCCGTATGCCACAAGGGATTATCGGGCCCCAGCAACTTTCCAGAGATTAATGGAAAAGACCCTTGGGGACCTTAGTCCAAGAGAGTGCCTTGTTTATCTGGATGATATAATAATTTTTGGAAGAACCCCTGAAGAACATGAAAATCGGTTGCTGAGGGTGTTAGATCGATTGCAAGCTGAAGGTCTGAAGTTATCAGTTGACAAATGCAAATTTGCAAGAAGCTCAGTGACTTATGTTGGACATATAGTTTCTGCAGAAGATGTGGCCACAGACCCAGCAAAAATAGAAGCAGTGGTAAATTGGCCAAGACCAAAGAATATTGAAGAGCTACGTTCATTCTTGTGGTTCTGCGGTTACTACCGTCGTTTTGTACAAGGTTATTCCAAGATAACCAGAAGTCTTCACAATCTTCTGAAATTGGAGCCTAGAGAGAATGCCAAGCAGAATAGCCTGCATACCAAGAAACCCATAGGAGATAAGTGGACTAATTCCTGTGAAGAGGCTTTTCAGCTACTTAAAAGTAAGATGACTGAAGCTCCTGTACTGGCATATGCAGATCTTGAGAAACCATTTGTGCTTCATGTAGATGCCAGCATGAAAGGGCTTGGAGGCATTCTCCACCAGGCACATCCTGAGGGGCTGAGGCCTGTTGCCTACATTAGTCGGAGCTTGTCTAAAGCTGAAAAGAATTACCCAGTGCATAAACTAGAATTTCTGGCATTGAAGTGGGCTATTGTAGATAAACTACATGATTACCTGTATGGTGCAAAATTTGAGGTGAGGACCGACAACAATCCCCTCACCTATATGTTGACCAGAGCTAAACTAGATGCCACTGGACATCGCTGGCTTGCAGCTTTGTCCAACTATAGCTTCTAATTGAAATACAAGCCTGGATCTACTAATGTGGGAGCTGATGCTTTATCTCGGAGACCTGGACTTCCTCCAGAGACAGATAAAGAATATTGGATTGAAATTCCTGGCCCTGGAGTAAGGGCATTGTGTCAGACCTCTATCACTGAAGATGGGTGGGTTAACTTTTCTGAATTGAGATGCATCGACTCACTCAGTTGTAGTGCTGAGGCAGTTCCAGAGGCTATGTGTTACCCAGTTGACAAGCATCAGTAATGAGGATAAACAACAAACTCAAGCTCAAGACCCAACAGTGGGCCCATTATTAAAAGCTGTTAAGAATGGGTGCCAAAAATACTTGAACTGTTTACCTGCTGAGTTGCAACAACTATTCAAAAAAGAATGGAGCCGTTTCCGTATTGAGAAGGGACTTCTCTATAGGCTCATTCAATATCATGATCACCCAGGACGAAGACAGTTGGTATTACCAGAAAAGTATAGAGGAATGGTACTAAGATCCTTGCATGACCAACATGGACACCTGGGGGTGGACAAAACTTTTGGATTGGTGCAAGATCGTTTCTTCTGGCCAAAAATGAGAGAGTCTGTGGAGAGGCATTGTCATAATTGCCGAAGGTGTATTCAGAGGAAAACTCTACCTACCCGAGCTGCGCCAATGGGCCACCTAAAGAGCTCTGGCCCCATGGATCTAGTCTGTATAGATTTTCTGTGTATTGAGACTGATTCAGCATGAGTAGAAAATGTACTGGTAGTGACTGATCATTTCACCAGGTATGCTCAAGCTTACCCTACTAAAGACCAGAAAGCCACCACAGTTGCCAAAGTGCTATGGCAGAAGTTTTTCATTCACTACGGGTTACCTAGCCAAATTCATTCTGATCAGGGTCGTGACTTTGAAAGCCGACTAATAAAATAACTTTTGAAACTGCTAAACATTGAAAAGTCCAGAACTACTCCTTACCATCCTGAAGGGGATGCTCTTCCTGAAAGGTTCAACCGTACCCTGTTGGACATGTTAGGGACCCTTAACGATACAGAGAAAAGAACCTGGAGTAGGCATGTTGAAGCCATGGTTCACGCATACAATTGTACAAGACATGAATCTACAGGATATTCTCCTTATTACTTGCTTTTTGTTCGAGAAGCAAGGCTTCCAATAGATCTTCAGTTTGATGTCTCTTCTGATGGAATGGCCCATGTCCCACAATACCAGTATGTTTGCAACTTGAAACAGAGTCTACAAAGAGCCTATGACCTGGCAGAGAAGGCTAGTTCCCAGATTAACGAAAATAACAAAAGACGTTATGACGCTAAAGTCAGGCATAGTGAAATTCAGCCAGGAGATAAGGTACTCCTTAAAAACCTAGGTATTATCGGAAAACACAAACTCGCTGACCGGTGGAAAGGCACCCTTTTTGAAGTGGTTTCCAAGTTTCCAGGACTTCCTGTATACAAAATAAAAGGGCCTGAAGGCCGAACGCATGGCATCAAAATCATTTGTTACCTGTTGGTCAACCAGAAGTGAAGGAAGCAGATAATTCTAGTGAAGGAAACCATGACAATTCAGGTTTAGATCAAGAGTGGTGGACACCTCCTGATGCTCAGCCAGAAGCTTCTGACCCTCCTGTTGCTTCTCCTCAGTCAGATCTTAATCCTGAAAGCCCCAACTTCATCCCTAGATCTACTGACACAGATACATATTCTATGGGGAGACCTAGGCCTCAAGCTATAGCACCTTTTCCAAACAGAGCAGTGAGAAGATCTACTTCTGGAGGAATTCAACAGTTGCAACAAAGAGACTCAAGAGGAAGTCAAAGACATAGGCGTCCACCAAGATTATTCACTTATGACTGAGTAGGGGAACCCACATACTGGCAAGAGTCCCACTCCAAGGTCATACAAGTATTACATGCCATTGACACCTTGAATACACTGTTAGGTACAGGAACACAGCTGTATTAGATTAGTTTGTTACTTGTGCCAGAGTGATGTTTAATTATTTAATGTATCTACCCTGCCAGTGGAAGGCAGGAATTTTACAGGGGGGAGAATGTAGCCCTTTGTCATTTTGCTGCAGGGATTAACTGCACTTTGCACTTTGCCCTTTGCTCAACCCTGCATCACATGGTAGTGAGAGCCAGAGGCTGGCAGTTTTTCAGAGACTTCCTGTGAGGAGAGTTTAGTCAGAGCTGTTCAGGGCTGCTGAAAGATGTGTGTGTGATTCTGCCTGGGATGATAAAGGCTGAATCCAGGACCCTGCATGCTGTGAACACTCAGCCTGATGTCACAGTAAGAAGCAGCTGCATTGGGACTAGAGTGAGCTGTCATTTCAGACTGTCAGCACTTAAGTGGAAATAAAGCATTCAGGACCCTGCATCCTGTGAACACTCAGCCTGATGTCAGGGACATCCTAAAACATTTAATGTGAAAATGGCTTAATGTAGCTTAATGAGTAAAAAAGTGGCCAAATATTAATCAATTGCTGCATAATTTTGCACAACCCAAGATTTCCACTATCCAAGCCTATCCTAGAAGTTTCATGGATTTTGGTTTTCCACAAGGCAAATGAGTGACATTAAGCTTGTTTTTTGGGGAGCTTAATGTGGCTTAACGTACAAAATTGAACTTAGATGTTAACCAATTTTGCCCAAACTTCTCACAATACATTAATCTATCTATTCAAACATATTCTGAAATTTTCAGGAAATTTGATAAAACATACCAAAAGTTATTCGCATTTAACAATATTTTTACAATCCTAAAACATTTAATGTGAGCAGCTTAATGTAAAAAGAGCTTAATGTACCAAAATTCACCAAAACTTCAATAAATTGCCTTGAAACTTGGCACAAACTCAGTTTTTCACTTTCCAAACCTATCCTAGAAATTTCATGGATTTTGGTGTCCCACAAGGCAAATGAGTGACATTAAGCTTGTTTTTTTGGGGAGCTTAATGTGGCTTAATGAGTAAAAAAGTGGCCAAATGTTAATCAATTGCAGCATAATTTTGCACAACCCAAGATTTTCACTATCCAAGCCTATCCTAGAAGTTTCATGGATTTTGGAATTCCACAAGGGAAATGAGTGACATTAAGCTTGTTTTTTGGGGAGCTTAATGTGGCTTAACATACAAAATTGAACTTAGATGTTAACCAATTTCCACCAAACTTACCACAATACATTAATCTATTGATTCAAACATATTCTGAAAATTTCAGAACATTTGATAAAACATACCAAAAGTTATTCACATTTAACAATTTTTTTACAATCCTAAAACATTTAATGTGAGCAGCTTAATGTAAAAAGAGCTTAATCTACCAAAATTCACCAAAACTTCAATCAATTGCCTTGAAACTTGGCACAAACTCAGTTTTTCACTTTCCAAACCTATCCTAGAAGTTTCATGGATTTTGGTGTCCCAAAAGGCAAATGAGTGACATTAAGCTTGCTTTTTGGGGAGCTTAATGTGGCTTAACATACAAAATTTAACTTAGATGTTAACCAATTTCCCCCAAACATCCCACAATACATTAATCTATCTATTCAAACATATTCTAAACTTTTCAGGACATTTGATAAAACATACCAAAAGTTATTTACATTTAACAGGTTTTTACAATCGTAAAACATATGGGGGCTTATTTATCAAAGCGTCAATCTCGGTGCGTTCGCAGGCGTCAATATGCTCGCCAGACATTGCTGCCTCGGATCCACATACAATGCTCTTATTTATAAAAAAACACATCAAAAACACGTGCGTCAATTATGGTGCGATGAGCATCGGACTGTTGTTAACTAACAGTCATCGATATACAAAGGGTAGAGGGAGGGCGCCACAATAGCATGATACCGTCTGGAAATGCAGGTACAGATGAAAGTAAGTAATATGCTTACCAGATGGTGTAGCACTGTGCTGTGACCAGTGCGTGAAAGCTGGCTAGCACTTAGCAGTGGCTAGTACACTGTGGAAACCAAGCTCCAGGGGTACTTTTCCCGGTTCCAGCTTGATGTATGCCTCCTAGTAACTGGACTTCAATTGCTACAAAGGTAAAATCTTTCTGTGTGTTGTACTATATGTGATTTGATTTGAGTAATTGTTTTGTATTATACAAAACAATTCATCACATCAAATCACATTCATTCTGGATTTGGGACCAAAACACATTTCTATCAATATTGTTAACATCTATAAATTGTTAAATCACACCAATACACTATTCCATTTTTCCACCAATAACATTTACATAGAATAATTTTCATCAGCACTAAATACAGTTTTTTCACCATTCAATACACTTTTCACTATAATCCCATATCATCATTTTTTCACACTACCCTCTCTTCTCCTTAATAATATTATATACAAAAAAATTTTTAAAACATTCTTTGCATAACCTAACACCGTGTTTACACCTCAATTCATAACGAAGTCTATAACACTCATTGGCCAAACACACCCATGTAATAACAGGGCAAAATCACATATCCAGGCAGTGATCATATGATTGTGAATGATATCATCAACCAATGAGAAATTCAGCTCATTTGTACAGTAACTTATAACGATTTTACGTTATATAGATTAGATTCCTCCTTCATTTCAGCTCAAATCTTGGATCAGCAGACACACAGAGCTCATAGACATTCAAGATAACATTTGCCTAATAACAGGCAGTTCTTCAATTTTATTTGTTTAAGTTTGGATCACCCAAGCATTAACAGGACATACACAAATTAAGTTTCAACACAGATACTGATCAATTAAAATAGGAATGACACTATTTATAAAATTTTAACCAAGATTATCAACTATTGAGCAATTATTTACATGCAACACACCCCATAATCTGTTTTTTACATATATAAATATATACATTTTTTTTATTCATTCTTATAATCAAATATAACTTCCCCTGTTTTTATAAAAGATTGTATTCACTGCAACAAATTATCAAGTGAGATTACATACATGTCAATATTTAATGAAAACAAAGCGATTACACTTTTTTACTTTCACAATGCAATTAACAGGTTAAAAAAGTTTAGACTCCTATTTATATACATGTCTCTCTTTAACTTTGTTAACCTTTTTTAATTTCCAATTTGTAACAGCTGGGAGCCTGATTTGGTTTACACAGCTGAGCACACACAAATGTATTCCTATTGGACTAAACACCTGATGACAACTTCCTTTTTAAACACACAATGTGTATAAATTGTCAACAATTGTTAATGATTGTATTCACTTTTATCTGATGAAACGACCCAGTTGGGGTTGAGAAATGCGTCATAACATTAAAGCTATTATATATATGAAGTTGTCTGTGTTGTGCTACTCCAACACCAATAGTACAACACACAGAAAGATTTTACCTTTGTAGCAATTGAAGTCCAGTTACTAGGAGGCATACATCAAGCTGGAACTGGGAAAAGTACCCTTGGAGCTTGGTTTCCACAGTGTACTAGCCACTGCTAAGTGCTAGCCAGCTTTCACGCACTGGTCACAGCAAAGTGCTACACCATCTGGTAAGCATATTACTTAATTTCATCTGTACCTGCATTTCCAGACGGTATCACGCTATTGTGGCGCCCTCTCTCTACCCTTTGTATTTCAACAGCTGTCCTACACTCTCTGGGATCAAGAGGATCAGCCTGACCCACTACACCAAAAAGGAGGATACTTCCATCCCTTCAATCTACCATCATTATATGGACACATTTCAGGACTCATATCCGTTCCATTAGATTTTTAAGTACATTACTTTGTTCGACACTTTATATTTTTTCTTTCATAATATCAGCACGCTTTTCTATCCCTTCACTGGGATACGATCATTTAACAGTCATCGATGTTGCAGTTATTCAGGTTTTTCCTGAGAGAAGCGCTCAACCTGAGAACAAACAATAGCATAATAGCTTGTTCTATGGCTAGTTACCACCCAAGAAGCAGCATCTTTTTGCCCAACATGTGCCTTTCACAGAGAAGAACTTTCCTGAAGCATATCTGTCTGATCCTGACTTCACAGTACAGACCAGCCCTGATATACCAGGCAATCCCTCTCTGAACGAGAGATACAGCAAAACCCCAGACGTACATTTCGGCCTATTGTGGGCCTCGTCAGTGAGGTGCAGACATATCCCTCTAGGCACACTGAGCAACGGGTCCATGTCTGGATTCCCGCATCACACATAGGCAGACTTCCCTAAGTGTCATAATTTGCATATATATATATATATATATATATATATATATATATATATATATATATATATATATATATATATATATATATATATATATATATATATATATATATATATATATATATATATATATATATGTGTGTGTGAGTGTGTGTGTTATGTCAGAAATCCTTTTTTTGTTCTATATATATATATATATATATATATGTGTGTGAGTGTGTGTGTTATGTCCCTAAATTCCTTTTTTTGTTCTAAACAATGTTGTCTTTCATGTCTCTGTGTTTATTTATACCAATATATGTATATAGTGTAAATGTATTATTATTCTGAGCAGGAATAATTGTGAATATAACATGTCATCAGGGTATCATATGTATTTATTTACAATCAATGGATATTTTAAGAGCAGGGCCAGTTTTCTCTTTGTACCTGTGTAACCCCTATGGATTGCAATCTAGTTTTTAAAACCACCCCTACACAGGTGTTATAAAATCGTCTGGCATATAAGATGACATTTCTTAATGAAAATGAAATTCAAGAGAAGGAAGAAATACACTTAAAATAGCATGACAGTAAAGAGGTGATTTTAATTTCTGCTGTATCTGAATCATGACAGTTTAATGTTAGGTGGGCTATCCCTTTGAGCTATCAGTTTAAGATTATATTGAATCAAACATCATTCAAATTTTTAAAATCATTGTCTAAAATATTACATTGTGTGTCCTAATGTCAGCATCAATGTTTGTCTTTAATACTAATTACACATATACATACTTTCAAAGTATAATACACAATGTAACAGATAGCACTTACAAGTTCTGATGGGTGATCAATGACACAAGTATCGAGCAATTTTATTCGTTAGTGATACTATACAATGTATATTTAAATTTGATTAGGTGATGTCATAAATCATGTGATTATGCATATCCCTATCAAAAGTGGTGGAAAAAAAATGTGTGGGTTGTCTAGGAGTATTGCGTCATATTTAGTGCGAAAAGTGTTGCATCAAATTTGGTGCGAAGTGGTGAGTGGGACTTGTATTACATGCCTTAAACATGGTGTATATAGTTTTATCAAAAAAACAAAAAAAATTAAAAAAAGGAAGTTAGCTATATTATGTTATGTATTTATTTAATTTTTATCTCTATATCTACTAGTGCACCAAGTTTGGAGCAATAATATTGTCCTCTTGCTTTGTAATAATAGACAAAGATGTAACATAATCCATAAGTAGTAATGTATTTCATTTTTATCCCTATATTTACTAGTGCATCAAAATTGAAGCATTACTTTGCAACAAATTTGGAGCAATAATATTGTTTAATTTAGAAAGAGTATAGAATTTTAATAAAGTTTATAATTTACTTTTATTATCTAATATGCTTTATCGTCTTGCAGCATTGAACATAACCTTCCTGTGTTTTCAGACTCCAATTGGTTTCTATGGCATCCGTGGCCTCAAGGGTAGCGGTTTCAATGATCGGTATGCTGCGCTGGAATAGACGCAAGTGTACCTGTTAAATGTTTGGTAAATTGGAAAAAGGGTCATATAGAGTCGAATGTGTATTCGAAACATCTGGGATGACGCAAGCATCGATCTGCGTCAGATTGAGATCGCGGGAGGGTATATTATGTCACACATTTCAACATTTGACGATCTTGACACTTTGATAATTACGGCAGATTCCATTTGCATCAGATATGACGTGAGATTCTAGCGGATTCCATCGTATTATCAGTTGAAGCTTTGATAAATTGGCCCCTAAATTTTTTAGGATTGTAAAAAAATGGTTTAATGTAAATAACTTTTGGTATGTTTTATCAAATGTCCTAAATTTTTCAGAATATATTTGAATAGATAGATTAATGTATTGTGAGCAGTTTGGGGGAAATTGGTTAACATCTAAGTTCAATTTTGTACGTTAAGCCACATTAAGCTCCCCCCCAAAAAAAACTTAATATCACTTATTTGCCTTGTGGGAAACCAAATATCATGAAACTTCTTGGATAGGTTTTGAAAGTGAAAAACTGAGTTTGTGCCAAGTTTCAAGGCAATTGATTGATGTTTAGGCAAATTTTGGTACATTAAGCTCTTTTTTGCGTTAAGCCATTCACATGAAGGGGCCTATTTATTATGTGTCTGTCTGACATGATCCGATCAGCAGATCATGTCTGACAGACATCGCTGAATGCGGAGAGCAATACGCTTTCCACAATCAGCATTGCACCATGGGGCTGTCAATCAACCTGATCGTATTCGATTGGGTTGAAATGCGGCTATGTCTGTCCGCTTCCTCAGAGCAGGTGGACAGGTTATGGAGCAGGGGTCTTTAACCGCTGCTTCATAACTGGTGTTTCTGGTGAGCCTAAAGGCTCGACAGAAACATGGGCCCTCAAGCTCCATACGGAGCTTAATAAATGGGCCCCGAAATGTTTTAGGATTGTTAAAAACATATTTAAATGTGAATAACTTTTGTTATGTTTGATCAAATGTCCTTACATTTTCAGAATATGTTTAAACAGATAGATTAATGTATTATGGGAAGTTTGAGGGAAATTGGTTAACATCTAAGTTCAATTTTGTACGTTAAGCCACATTAAGCTCCCCAAAAAACAAGCTTAATGTCACTCATTTGCCTTGTGGGACACCAAATACCATGAAACTTCTAGGATAGGTTTGGATAGTGGAAATCTTGGGTTGTGCAAAATTATGCAGCAATTGATTAACATTTGGCCACTTTTTTACTCATAAAGCCACATTAAGCTCCCCAAAAAACAAGCTTAATGTCACTCATTTGCCTTGTGGGACACCAAAATCCATGAACCTTCTAGGATAGGCTTTGATAGTGGAAATCCTGGGTTGTGCAAAATTATGCAGCAATTGATTAACATTTGGCCACTTTTTTTTCTCATAAAGCCACATTAAGCTCCCCAAAAAACAAGCTTAATGTCACTCATTTGCCTTGTGGGTCACCAAAATCCATGATTATAGGATACGTTTGGAAAGTGAAAAACTGAGTTTGTGCCAAGTTTCAAGGCAATTGATTGAAGTTGTGGTGAATTTTGGTAGATTTAGCTCTTTTTACTTTAAGCTGCTCACATTAAATGTTTTAGGATTGTAAAAAAATTGTTAAATGTGAATAACGTTTTGTATGTTTTATCAAATTTCCTGAAATTTTCAGAATATGTTTGAATAGATAGATTAATGTATTGTGAGGAGTTTGGGGGAAATTGGTTAAGATCTAAGTTCAATTTTGTACGTTAAGCCACATTAAGCTCCCCAAAAAACAAGCTTAATGTCACTCATTTGCCTTGTGGCGAACCAAATACCATGAAACTTCTAGGATAGGCTTGGAAAGTGACAAACTGAGTTTGTGCCAAGTTTCAAGGCAATTGATTGATGTTTTGGTGAATTTTGGTACATTAAGCTCTTTTTACATTAAGCTGCTCACATTAAATGTTTTAGGATTGTAAAAAAGTTGTTAAATGCGAATACATTTTGGTATGTTTTATCAAATTTCCTGATATTTTCAGAATATGTTTGAATAGATAGATTAATGTATTGTGAGAAGTTTGGGGGAAATTGGTTAAGATCTAAGTTTAATTTTGTACGTTAAGCCACATTAAGCTCCCCAAAAAACAAGCTTAATGTCACTCATTCGCCTTGTGGAAAACCAAAATCCATGAAACTTCTAGGATAGGCTTGGATAGTGGAATTCTTGGATTGTGAAAAATTATGCAGCAATTGATTAACATTTGGCCACTTTTTTACTCATTAAGCCACATTAAGCTCCCCAAAAAACAAGCTTAATGTCACTCATTTGCCTTGTGGGACACCAAAATCCATGAAACTTCTAGGATAGGTTTGGAAAGTGACAAACTGAGTTTGTGCCAAGTTTCAAGGCAATTTATTGAAGTTTTGGTGAATTTTGGTACATTAAGCTCTTTTTACATTAAGCTGCTCACATTAAATGTTTTAGGATTGTAAAAAAATAGTTAAATGTGAATAACTTTTGGTATGTTTTATCAAATTTCCTGAAATTTTCAGAATATGTTTGAATCAATAGATTAATGTATTGTGGTAAGTTTGGGGGAAATTGGTTAAAATCTAAGTTCAATTTTGTACGTTAAGCCACATAAAGCTCCCCAAAAAACAAGCTTAATGTCACTCATTTGCCTTGTGGCAAACCAAATACCATGAAACTTCTAGGAAAGGTTTGGAAAGTGACAAACTGAGTTTGTGCCAAGTTTCAAGGCAATTGATCGATGTTTAGGTGAATCAATAGATTAATGTATTGTGGTAAGTTTGGTGGAAATTGGTTAACATCTAAGTTCAATTTTGTACGTTAAGCCACATTAAGCTCCCCAAAAAACAAGCTTAATGTCACTCATTTCCCTTGTGGAATTCCAAAATCCATGAAACTTCTAGGATAGGCTTGGATAGTGGAAATCTTGGGTTGTGCAAAATTATGCAGCAATTGATTAACATTTGGCCACTTTTTTACTCATTAAGCTACATTAAGCCATTTTCACATTAAATGTTTTAGGATGTCCCCTGATGTCACAGTAAGAAGCAGCTACAGTAGGACTAGAGTGAGCTGTCATTTCAGACTGTCAGCACTTAAGTGGAAAAGCAAGCAGCAAAGAGAGAAGCCAGACCTTTTCTAGAACATTCTACGGGAGGATTCAGGTAGTGGAACAGTTACAGTTATCCCTCACACTAAACAGATATCTGAAACTTACTAAGGGCCCCAACGTGCACCACCACAAGGGACTTTACTTAGCAGTGCATTATGGGAAAAAGGTTACCCTGCAAAGTGTGGGACTGTTATGTTATTTATATGTTGTTCTATTTGCATTTAAATATATTCTGTGTTACTTTATTATCTGCTTCTGTTTATTATTGCATGTTGTGGGGAACTCATTGTCTCAGTGTTGTGGGTTCCCTGAGAATTGTTATCACTGAGTGGAGGCACTGTATGTTACATTAATCAAGATCCAACCTGTATCATTCTCACCAAACATAGATAAGGAAGGGGTTTTATATATATATATATCTTTTTAAATGTTCTAAGACATGGTCTGTCAGTAAAATAAAGTGTTTTTTTCTACACATTGTGTATTTCTAGTTTATATTTGCTGTATACAGCGCTGTTTATATACTATCATACAACCTTTATTGCTTCTAAAAACAGCTGCAGTTCAGCCCTTAATCAAGTGATTAGATACCTAGTATATACTAGTGGCAAAAAAATTTAAGTTGATTGAAACTAAGTAACTAAAATAAACATTTCTCAGTGTGTGGCACTCTATCTACTATATATATATATATATATATATATATATATATATATATATATATATATATATATATATATATATATATATATATATAGGTCAATTTTGCGTGTTTTAGCCATATTTATTTGCTTTTTGTGAATCTGCTTAAAGTCACGTTAATCACTGTCCTTGGTAACAATTTGGCTGAGATAAGAATTAACATAGAGGGCGTTTTTGTTTTAATTGCTATTTCCATACAGACAATTAGAATTTTGCATGTATTTTAAATTCAGTTGTAAGGCACAGCACTTACAGGATATGACTATGGTTAACCAGCCGAAAAGCGTAAGCCCCAGTGCTGCGCACGGTATGCGCTATGTGTTGTAACTCTAGAGCTTCCAAAGGCTTTTAATATTTGATCAATAAAGTTGCTGTTTTATACTTTTGAAGAGGAGTTGATTGTTTCTTTGAATCCTGTCTTTGTATCCAGCAGATCAGATTCCAAATACAGAGCTCCGTGTATGCCTAACCCCTCCCCCTGACGCTGACGTCATCCACGGCAAGTGTGCACATCGCACACGGAGAATCTAAACAGCTGAGACGCTGACATAGTGAGAGGAAGGCGAACGGATCGTGTATCCTGGATTGTGGAGCCTCTCTGCACTGCAGCATACAGTCACGGCAAACAGGATAATTGAATGTCTGGAGCAGGGTAAGCAAATAAATACCCTTGAATGAATTGATGGGAGCAAGTGTTAGTGTATCAGCAGGGCACCAAGTGTGTGCATTCATGGAATAGTGAATTGCCTTACTATTTATCACTCAACTTTTACTTGTATCACTGATACATATATATTGCCTTGTTCCCACAAGGGCTGAAACGCATCGACTATCACATATGGAGGCTTGTATTCTTCTCTGGTGAGTTAATTCCCTATTATACTCACTTTGTTAGATTATTTTGGTATTTATTTTTATTTTTACAAGCTGAGCACATCCAGGTCCCGTGACCACAGGTTGTTATACCCAGCTGTTCCGCACCACCAAGGCTATTGCAGCACCATTAAGGACACCTTTTTAGGATATTATCTCAGGATATTCTAAAGGACACCATTCAGGATCCTTTCACCTATATGTTTTAAGAACAAACTGTCACTGTAATTATTAGAGACACCCATTAGAGACACTTTTTGTACACGTGTACACTATTTTTATTTTTATTTTTTTCCCAATCATTTTTCATTTAATCATTTTTTTCCGTAGGAGGGGAGTCTATTCACTTGGGTACCCACCTGATTGTATTATTGTACATTGTATACAGGGAGTGCAGAATTATTAGGCAAGTTGTATTTTTGAGGATTAATTTTATTATTGAACAACAACCATGTTCTCAATGAACCCAAAAACTAATTAATATCAAAGCTGAATAGTTTTGGAAGTAGTTTTTAGTTTGTTTTTAGTTATAGCTATTTTAGGGGGATATCTGTGTGTGCAGGTGACTATTACTGAGCATAATTATTAGGCAACTTAACAAAAAACAAATATATACCCATTTCAATTATTTATTTTTACCAGTGAAACCAATATAACATCTCAACATTCACAAATATACATTTCTGACATTCAAAAACAAAACAAAAACAAATCAGTGACCAATATAGCCACCTTTCTTTGCAAGGACACTCAAAAGCCTGCCATCCATGGATTCTGTCAGTGTTTTGATCTGTACACCATCAACATTGTGTGCAGCAGCAACCACAGCCTCCCAGACACTGTTCAGAGAGGTGTACTGTTTTCCCTCCTTGTAAATCTCACATTTGATGATGGACCACAGGTTCTCAATGGGGTTCAGATCAGGTGAACAAGGAGGCCATGTCATTAGATTTTCTTCTTTTATACCCTTTCTTGCCAGCCACGCTGTGGAGTACTTGGACGCGTGTGATAGAGCATTGTCCTGCATGAAAATCATGTTTTTCTTGAAGGATGCAGACTTCTTCCTGTACCACTGCTTGAAGAAGGTGTCTTCCAGAAACTGGCAGTAGGACTGGGAGTTGAGCTTGACTCCATCCTCAACCCGAAAAGGCCCCACAAGCTCATCTTTGATGATACCAGCCCAAACCAGTACTCCACCTCCACCTTACTGGCGTCTGAGTCGGACTGGAGCTCTCTGCCCTTTACCAATCCAGCCACGGGCCCATCCATCTGGCCCATCAAGACTCACTCTCATTTCATCAGTCCATAAAACCTTAGAAAAATCAGTCTTGAGATATTTCTTGGCCCAGTCTTGACGTTTCAGCTTGTGTGTCTTGTTCAGTGGTGGTCGTCTTTTAGCCTTTCTTACCTTGGCCATGTCTCTGAGTATTGCACACCTTGTGCTTTTGGGCACTCCAGTGATGTTGCAGCTCTGAAATATGGCCAAACTGGTGGCAAGTGGCATCTTGGCAGCTGCACGCTTGACTTTTCTCAGTTCATGGGCAGTTATTTTGTGCCTTGGTTTTTCCACACGCTTCTTGCGACCCTGTTGACTATTTTGAATGAAACACTTGATTGTTCGATAATCACGCTTCAGAAGCTTTGCAATTTTAAGAGTGCTGCATCCCTCTGCAAGATATCTCACTATTTTTGACTTTTCTGAGCCTGTCAAGTCCTTCTTTTGACCCATTTTGCCAAAGGAAAGGAAGTTGCCAAATAATTATGCACACCTGATATAGGGTGTTGATGTCATTAGACCACACCCCTTCTCATTACAGAGATTCACATCACCTAATATGCTTAATTGGTAGTAGGCTTTCGAGCCTATACAGCTTGGAGTAAGACAACATGCATAAAGAGTATGATGTGGTCAAAATACTCATTTGCCTAATAATTCTGCACTCCCTGTATTTGCCAATGTCTGTTATTCATTTTTAACTCACATCGCTGCCACTATAATAAACATATTAACCCCTAAACCGCCACACTCCCGCATTGCAAACACTAGTTAAATATTATTAACCCTAATCTGCCGTCCCTGACATCGTCGCCACCTACCTACATTTATTAACCCCTAATCTGCCGCCCCCAACGTCGCCGCCACTATACTAAATTTATTAACCTCTAAACCTAAGTCTAACCCTAACCCTAACACCCCTAACTTAAATATAATTAAAATAAATCTAAATAAAAACTACTATCATTACCTAAATAATTCCTATTTAAAACTAAATACTTACCTATAAAATAAACCCTAAGCTAAATACAATATAACTAATAGTTACATTTTAGCTAGCTTAGGTGTTATTTTTATTTTACAGGCAAGTTTGTATTTATTTTAACTAGGTAGAGTAGTTACTAAATAGTTATTAACTATGTACTAACTACCTAGCTAAGATAAATACAAATGTACCTGTAAAATAAAATCTAACCTGTCTTATACTAACACCTAATCTTACACTACAATTAAATCAATTACCTAAATTAAATACAATTACCTAAATTCCAAAAAACAAACACTAAATTACACAAAATAAAAAAAGAAATTATCAGATCTTTAAACTAATTACACCTAATCTAATAGCCCTATCAAAATAAAAAAGGCCCCCCAAAATAAAAAAAACCCTAGCTGAAACTAAACTACCAATAGCCCTTAAAAGGGCCTTTTGCGGGTTATTGTCCCAAAAGAAATCAGCTCTTTTACCTGTAAAAAAAAAATACAAACACCCCTCCAACAGTAAAACCCACCACCCACACAACCAACCCCCCAAATAAAATACTAACTAAAAAAACCTAAGCTCCCCATTTCCCTGAAAATGGCATTTGGATGGGCATTGCCCTTAAACGGGCATTTAGCTCTTTTTCCGTCCAAAAGCCCTAATCTAAAAATAAAACCCACCCAATAAACCCTTAAAAAAGCCTAACACTAACCCCCAAAGATCCACTTACAGTTTTTGAAGATCCGACATCCATCATCAAGAAGCGGCAGAAGTCCTCATCGAAGCCGGCAGAAGTCTTCATCCAGACGGCATGTTCTATCTTCATCCATCCGGCGCAGAGCGGCTCCATCTTCAAGACATCCGGTGCGGAGCATCCTCTTCAATCGAAGTCTTCTTGCAGAATGAAGGTTACTTTAAGTGACGTCATCCAAGATGGCATCCCTTGAATTCCGATTGGCTGATAGAATTCTATCAGCCAATCGGAATTAAAGGTGAAAAAATCCTATTGGATGATGCAATCAGCCAATAGGATTGAGCTCACATTCTATTGGCTGATTGGAACAGCCAATAGAATGCAAGCTCATTCCTATTGGCTGATTGCATCAGCCAATAGGATTTTTTCACCTTTAATTCCGATTGGCTGATATAATTCTATCATCCAATCGGAATTCAAGGGACACCATTTTGGATGACGTTATTTAAAGGAACCTTCATTCTGCAAGAAGACGTCGATTGAAGAGGATGCTCTGCTCCCGATGTCTTGAAGATCGAGCCGCTCTGCGCCGGATGGATGAAGATAGAAGATGCCGTCTGGATGAAGACATCTGCCCGCCTGGAGGACCACTTCTGCCGGCTTGGATGAAGACTTCTCCTGGCTTCATTGAGGACTTCTTGCCGCTTGGATGAAGATTTCTCCCGACTTTGAGGATGGATGTCCGGTCTTCAAAACTGTAAGTCGATCTTCGGGGGGTTAGTATTAGGTTTTTTTAAGGGTTTATTGGGTGGGTTTTATTTTTAGATTAGGGTTTGGGCACTTGAAAAAAATCTGAATGCCCTTTTAAGGGCAATGCCAATCCAAATGCCCTTTCAGGGCAATGGGGAGCTTAGGTTTTTTTTAGTTAGGATTTTTTTTGGGTGGTTGGTTGGTGGTTGGTTGGTTGGGTGGTGGGTTTTACTGTTGGGGGTTGTTTGTATTTTTTTACAGGTAAAAGAGCTGATTTCTTTGGGACAATGTCCCGCAAAAGGCCCTTTTAAGGGCTATTGGTAGTTTAGTTTAGGCTAGGGTTTTATTTTGATAGGGCTATTAGATTAGGTGTAATTACCAACAACAGGCCCAATTACTCGCTCTGCCACCCTCTCTATCTTCCATCCAGCCACTGAGAATGAAGTTTTTTCCTTACTATCTTTCTCACGCCTCACTACCTGCCCACTCGACCCTATCCCTTCCCAACTAATACCCTCCCTATCTTCCACCTTCACTCCTGCTCTTACCCACATCTTCAACCTATCTCTCTCTACCGGCTCATTCCCATCTTCTTTCAAACATGCAAAAGTCACTCCCATACTCAAAAAACCCTCCCTCGACCCTAATTCTCCTGAAAGCTACCGCCTCATATCACTGTTTCCACTAACATCAAAAATCCTTGAAAAACTAGTTTACAATCACCTAACCCACTTCCTGTCCGCCAACTCCTTGCTTGACCCACTGCAATCCTGATTCCGCCCAAAACACTCAACTGAGACTGCCCTTACCAAGGTTACAAACGATCTTCTCTCTGCCAAAAATATTGGCCACTACTCTATACTCATCTTACTCGACCTCTTAGCTGCCTTCGACACAGTTGACCACCCTCTCCTCCTACAGACCCTTAGCTCTTTTGGCCTCTGTGACACTGCTCTTTCCTGGATTCACTCCTATCTTTCTCACAGGTCTTTTTCTGTGTCATTTGCCGGCGACTCCCCCTCTCCTATGCCTCTGTCTGTTGGAGTACCTCAAGGATCTGTTCTGGGTCCTCTACTCTTTTCCATCTATACTTTTTCGCTGGGTAAACTTATCAACAGTTATGGCTTCAAATATCACCTCTATGCTGATGACACCCAGATCTACCTCTCCACCCCTGCTCTCTCTCCCTCTGTCCTTTCTCATGTCAGCGACTGCTTATCTGGTATTTCTTCCTGGATGGCCTCTAACCACCTAAAGATTAACATGTCCAAGACTGAGCTCCTTCTTATCCCCCCTCCAGCTCTACACCAACTTCTGACTTCTCTATCCCTGTTGACGGCATCACCATTTCCCCATCGCCCCAAGTCTGCTGCCTCGGAGTCACACTTGACTCAAATCTATCCTTCGTCCCCCATATCCAATCGCTTTCTACATCCTGCCGCAACCATCTACGCAACATTTCCAAAATTCGCCCTTTTCTGAGCGCTGACACCACAAAGCAAATAATCCACTCCCTTGTTATCTCCCGACTTGACTACTGCAATAACCTACTCGCTGGCCTTCCTCTTTCCTGTCTCTCCCCCTTCAATCCATCCTAAATGCCTCTGCCAGGCTGATCCACCTTTCCCGTCGATCTGTATCTGCTGCACCTCTCTGCGAGTCCCCTTCATTGGCTCCCCATTCACAGCAGAATTAAATTCAAAATTCTCACCCTTACATACAAAGCTCTCACCAACGCCACTCCCCTCTACCTATCCTCTCTAATACATAAGTATACTCCAGTCCGTCCACTAAGATCCAACAATGACCAGCTCCTTGCATCCGCAACTATCACCTCCTCTCATGCTAGACTGCAGGACCTACCCTCTGGAACACTCTCCCCCGTGCTGTCAGGCTTTGCCCTAATCTGTCTTCCTTTAAATGTTCCCTGAAGATTTTTCTGTTCAGGGAAGCCTACCACCCAACTCAATAATAAATTAATTTTACTTACCTAACATTTCCCTCATCTAACTCTGTATTAACATCTTTCCCAATCTTGCAGTCCTCACCTCCTGTTTCTCAACCGCCTACCCTTCTAGATTGTAACTTCCCTCGGGAATAGGGCCCTCAATCCCTCCGGTATGTGTTAGTAAATTTTGTCCTGTATCTTACAAGTCTTGTATTGTTTTATTTAAATGAATTGTATCCATGGACAGCGCTGCGGAATATGCTGGCGCTTCATAAATAAAGTATAATAATAATAGGGGATTAATAGGTAGTTTATGGGTGTTAGTGTACATTTTAGCACTTTAATTATGAGTTTTATGTTACAGCTTTGTAGCGTAAAACTCATAACTACTGACTTTCAGTTTACGGTATCGATCTTGGCGGTATAGGGTGTACCGCTCTCTTTTTGCCCTCCCAGGCAGACTCATAATACCGGCGCAAAGGAAGTCCCATTGAAAAAGGACTTTTTGAAAGCTCCGGTAATTACATTGCGTTACGGCGAAAAAAGTGTGCGGTGCCCCTAAACCTGCAAGACTTCAGCAGTAGTGAAAAAGCAGCGTTATGAGCCTTAAAGGGCCATGATACCCACATTTTTTCTTTCATGATTTAGAAAGATAATGCATTTTTAAACATCTTTCTAATTTACTTCTATTATCTAATGTTTTATTCTCTTGATATTCTTTGCTCAAAAGCATATCTAGATATGCTCAGTAGCTGCTGATTGGTTGCTGCACATAGAAGTCTCATGTGATTGGCTCACCGATGTGCATTACTTTTTCTTCAAATAAGGATATCTACAAAATGAAGCAAAATAAATAATAGAAGTAAATTGTAATGTTGTTTAAATTTGTATGTTCTATCTGAATCATGAAAGAAAGATTTTGGGTTTAGTTGCCCTTTAACGCTGCTTTTTCACCCATACCGCAAAACTCGTAATCTAGACGTATATTAGGCACCAAATTTGCACCTTTAGGTGGCACACACTTAGCACAGCTCCTAATTTATCTGTTTATGCTTTGCCAGATTGAGTATACTGTACAATAAATGTTCTGTTTTTTTATATTTGCTACAATTATCTATTTGTTAGATATGTCACCACCCTTTGTATCTTTTATCTATTAGTGGCCTTCTGCAACATTATCTGTTGCAGGTTTCTTCTATAGCCCTGATAGATTACTTTAGCCTTTGTTGCTCCTATTCTGTCATGTTTATTCCAGGTAGTTAGCTGGGTCCTTTGTTAGGAGGTCCCTTTATAGTGAGCTTGTTTTCTTTTCCAGGCGCAGTCAATTACCCCTGTCATTTTTCATAATATAAGCGCAACCCGACAAGCGCAAAAAAAGACGAACTTATAGCGCAGTTAAAGGGACAGTCTAGTCCAAAACAAACTTTTATTATTCAGATAGGGCATGTAATTTTAAAGTGACAGTCAACACCAGAATTTTTGTTGTTTAAAAAGATAGATAATCCCTTTATTACCCATTCCTCAGTTTTGCATGGATTGCATGAACATTATACTTTTTACCTCTGTGATTACCCTGTATCTAAGCCTCTGCAAACTGCCCCTTATTTCAGTTCTTTTGACAGACTTGTATTTTAGCTAATCAGTGCTCACTCCAGGGTAACTTCACGTGCATGAGCTCAATGTTATCTATATGAAACACATGAGCTAATGCCCTCTAGTGGTCAAAATGCATTCAGATTAGAGGCAGTCTTCAAGGTCTAAATTAGCATATTAACCTCCTAGTTTTAGCTTTCAGCTAAGAATACCAAGGGAAAAAAAGCAAAATTGGTAATAAAGGGATTATCTATCTTTTAAAACAATAAATATTCGGGTGTAGACGGTCCCTTTAATTCTCGAGCAGGAGCATTAATTAGCCCTCCACTTCTATTCTGGCCTATAATTCTTAAACATTGCACCACACACTGAAAACAATTTAATTTAATAATTGTATGATATTTCTGCATCTGACACAATTGCAGCTTTCACTGTGGCACACCTGACTACAAAACACTTTACCTGGAACATTTCATCATGGCATAATTCCTTGTGGTATTTCATTGTGGTCCTCTACCTGGCACATGGCTCTGTGACATTTATTCACAGTGATATACACTTTACCTGACACTTTCCATGTGACATTTTATATCAGAGTTTCTCAACTCCATTCTATTAATATTTATAACCAGCCAGATAACAAGCGGTCTCTCTATCTAAACACCAGTTAGCCAGATAACAAGGGGTCTTTCTACCTAAACACCAGTTAGCCAGATAACAAGCGGTCTCTCTACCTAAACACCAGTGAGCCAGATAACAAGGGGTCTTTCTACCTAAAGACCAGTTAGCCAGATAACAAGGGGTCTTTCTACTTAAAGACCAGTTAGCCAGATAACAAGGAGTTTCTCTACCTAAACACCAGTGAGCCAGATAATAAGGGGACTTTCTACCTAAACACCCGTTAGACAGATAACAAGGGGTCTCTCTACCTCCGCTTTCTACATCCATATAACAAGCCTGATAACAAGGGGTCTCTCTACCTAAACACCAGTGAGCCAGATAACAAGCGGTCTCTCTACCTAAACACCAGTTAGCGAGATAACAAGGGGTCTCTCTACCTAAACACCATTGAGCCAGATAACAAAGGGTCTCTCTACCTAAACACCAGTGAGCCAGATAACAAGCAGTCTCTTTACCTAAACACCAATTAGCCAGATAACAAGGGGTTTCTCTACCTAAACACCAGTGAGCCAGATAACAAGGGGTCTCTCTACTTAAACACCAGTGAGCCAGATAACAAGGGGTCTCTCCGCCTTAACACCAGTTAGCCAGATAGCAAGCGGTCTCTCTACCTAAACACCAGTTAGCCAGATAACAAGCGATCTCTCTACCTAAACACCAGTTAGCCAGATAACAAGGTGTCTCTCTACCTAAACACCAGTGAGCCAGATAACAAGCGGTCTCTCTACCTAAACACCAGTTAGCCAGATAACAAGCGGTCTCCTTACCTAAACACCAGTGAGCCAGATAACAAGCAGTCTCTCTACCTAAACACCAGTTAGCTAGATAACAAGCAGTCTCTCTACCTAAACACCAGTTAGCCAGATAACAAGCAGTCTCTCTACCTAAACACCAGTTAGCCAGATAACAAGCAGTCTCTCTACCTAAACACCAGTGAGCCAGATAACAAGCGGTCTCTCTACCTAAACACCAGAAAGCCAGATAACAAGGGGTCTCTCTACCTAAACACCAGTTAGCCAGATAACAAGGGGTCTCTCTACCTAAACACCAGTTAGCCAGATAACAAGTGGTCTCTCTACCTAAACACCAGTTAGCCAGATAGCAAGCGGTCTCTCTACCTAAACACCAGTTAGCCAGATAACAAGGGGTCTCTCTACCTAAACACCATTGAGCCAGATAACAAAGGGTCTCTCTACCTAAACACCAGTGAGCCAGATAACAAGCAGTCTCTTTACCTAAACACCAATTAGCCAGATAACAAGGGGTTTCTCTACCTAAACACCAGTGAGCAAGATAACAAGGGGTCTCTCTACTTAAACACCAGTTAGCCAGATAACAAGGGGTCTCTCTACCTAAACACCAGTGAGCCAGATAACAAGCAGTCTCTCTACCTAAACACCAGATAGCCAGATAACAAGCAGTCTCTCTACCTAAACACCAGAAAGCCAGATAACAAGGGGTCTCTTTACCTAAACACCAGTGAGCCAGATAACAAGGGGTCTCTCTACCTAAACACCAGTTAGCCAGATAACAAGGGGTCTCTCTACCTAAACACCAGTTAGCCAGATAACAAGGGGTCTCTCTACCTAAACACCAGTTAGCCAGATAACAAGGGGTCTCTCTACCTAAACACCAATGAGCCAGATAACAAGCGGTCTCTCTACCTAAACACCAGTTAGCCAGAAAACAAGCGGTCTCTCTACCTAAACACCAGTGAGCCAGATAACAAGCGGTCTCTCTACCTAAACACCAGTTAGCCAGATAACAAGGGGTTTCTCTACCTAAACACCAGTTAGCCAGATAACAAGCGGTCTCTCTACCTAAACACCAGTGACCCAGATAACAAGGGGTCGCTCTACCTAAATAGTGATGTTGCGAACAGTTCGCCGGAGAACAGTTCCCGACGATCTTAGCTTGTTCGCGTTCGCCGCGGCGGGCGAACATATGCAATTTTCGATCTGCCCCTATTCGTCATCATTGAGTAAACTTTGACCCTGTATCTCACAGTCTGCAGACACATTTCAGCCAATCAGCAGCAGACACTCCCTCCTAGATCCTCCCAGCTCCTGGGCAGCAGCCATTTTAGATTCATTATGATCCTGCATTCTTAGTGAGAGGAGTGATAGTGCTGCTGCTGGTGATTTTATAGGGAAATTGATAGCTAGGCTAGTGTATTTAGTGTCCACTACAGTCCTGAAGGACTCATCTGATCTCTGCTGTAAGGACAGCACCCCAAAAAGCCCTTTTTAGGGCTAGAACTTCAGTCTTTTTTTTTGTAATCTAATTGCATTTGCCTGCCTGTCAGCCTGTGTGTGAGGCTCACAGCATATAGTGTGCCTACTTTCTCACTGCCACCACTCATATCTGGTGTAACATTAGTGTAAATTTTTTTAAAAATAAACTTTTACATCAGTTTGCTAGTGTAATCTAATTTCAGTTGCCAGCAGGCCTGTGTGTCAGGCTCACAGCATATACTGTGATTAATTGCTCTGTGCCACCAGTCATATCTGGTGTAACATTAGTGTAATTTTTAAAAAAAAAAAACTTTTACATCAGTCTGCTAGTGTAATCTAATTTCAGTTGCCAGGCCAGCCTGCCACTGCCAGCCTCAGTGCCACCACTCATATCTGGTGTAACATTAGTGTAAATTTTTTTTAAAACAACTTTTACATCAGTCTGCTAGTGTTATATGTTATTTAATTTTAGTTGCCAGGCCAGCCTGCCACTAGTGCCAGCCTGTGTGTCAGGCTCACAGCATATACTGTGCCTACTTCCATGCTCAGTGCCACCACTCATATCTGTTGTAACATTAGTGTAAATTAAAAAAAAAAAACTTTTACATCAGTCTGCTAGTGTTATTTAATTTTAGTTGCAAGGCCAGCCTGCCACTAGTGCCAGCCTGTGTGTCAGACTCCCAGCATATACTGTGCCTACTTCCATCCTCAGTGCCACCACTCATATCTGGTGTAACATTAGTGTAATTTTTAAAAAAAATAAACTTTTACATCAGTCTGCTAGTGTTATTTAATTTTAGTTGCCAGGCCAGCCTGCCACTAGTGCCGCCAGACTGTGTGTCAGACTCACAGCATATACTGTGCCTACTTCCATCCTCAGTGCCACCACTCATATCTGTTGTAACATTAGTGTCACTTTTTTTAAAAAAAAAAACTTTTACATCAGTCTGCTATTATTCCAAACAATTTAGGAATGTTAGGTGATTTATGCCCTTTATGGATTAAAACCAGACTCTGCATCAACTATGTAATTTTCTGTGTGAGTTTTGCCATGGATCCCCCTCCGGCATGCCACAGTCCAGGTGTTAGTCCCCTTGAAACAGCTTTTCCATCACTATTGTGGCCAGAAAGAGTCCGGGTTGGTTTTAAAGTTCGCCTGCCTATTGAAGGCAATGGCGGTTCGCCCGGTTTGCCGGTTCGCGAACAGTTGCGGAAGTTCGAGTCTGCCGTTCGCGAACTGAAATTTTTAGGTTCGCGACATCACTGTACCTAAACACCAGTTAGCCAGATAACAAGAGGTTTCTCTACCTAAACACCAGTGAGCCAGATAACAAGCGGTCTCTCTACCTAAACACCAGTTAGCTAGAAAACAAGCGGTCTCTCTACCTAAACACCAGTTAGCCAAATAACAAGGGGTCTCTCTACCTAAACACCAGTGAGCCAGATAACAAGGGGTCTCTCTATCTAAACACCAGTGAGCCAGATAACAAGCGGTCTCTCTACCTAAACACCAGTGAGCCAGATAACAAGGGGTCTCTTTACCTAAAGACCAGTTAGCCAGATAACAAGGGGTCTCTCTACCTAAACACCAGTTAGCCAGATAACAAGCGGTCTCTCTAACTAAACACCAGTGACACAGATAACAAGCGGTCTCTCTACCTAAACACCAGTTAGCCAGATAACAAGGGGTCTCTCTACCTAAACACCAGTTAGCCAGATAACAAGCGGTCTCTCTACCTAAACACCAGTGAGCCAGATAACAAGCGGTCTCTCTACCTAAACACCAGTTAGCCAGAAAACAAGGGGTCTCTCTACCTAAACACCAGTGAGCCAGATAACAAGCGGTCTCTCTACCTAAACACCAGTTAGCCAGATAACAAGCGGTCTCTCTACCTAAACACCAGTGAGCCAGATAACAAGAGGTTTCTCTACCTAAACACCAGTGAGCCAGATAACAAGCGTTTTTTTTTACCTAAACACCAGTGAGCCAGATAACAAGCGGTCTCCTTACCTAAACATCAGTTAGCCAGATAACAAGCGGTCTCTCTACCTAAACACCAGTGAGCCAGATAACAAGGGGTCTCTCTACCTAAACACCAATGAGCCAGATAACAAGGGGTCTCTCTACCTAAACACCAGTGAGCCAGATAACAAGGGGTTTCTCTACCTAAACACCAGTTAGCCAGATAACAAGGGGTCTCTCTACCTAAACACCAGTTAGCCAGATAACAAGGGGTCTTTCTACCTAAACACCAGTTAGCCAGATAACAAGCGGTCTCTCATCTAAACACCAGTGAGCCAGATAACAAGCGGTCTCTCTACCTAAACACCAGTGAGCCCGATAACAAGCAGTCTCTCTACCTAAACATCAGTTAGCCAGATAACAAGCGGTCTCTCTACCTAAACACCAGTGAGCCAGATAACATGGGGTCTCTCTACCTAAACACCAGTGAGCCAGATAACAAGCGGTCTCTCTACCTAAACACCAGTTAGCCAGATAACAAGAGGTTTCTCTACCTAAACACCAGTGAGCCAGATAACAAGCGGTCTCTCTACCTAAACACCAGTTAGCCAGATAACAAGCGGTCTCTCTACCTAAACACCAGTTAGCCAGATAACAAGTGGTCTCTCTACCTAAACACCAGTGAGCCAGATAACAAGCGGTCTCTCTACCTAAACACCAGTTAGCCAGATAACAAGGGGTCTCTCTACCTAAACACCAGTGAGCCAGATAACAAGGGGTCTCTCTACCTAAACACCAGTGAGCCAGATAACAAGGGGTCTCTCTACCAAAACACCAATGAGCCAGATAACAAGCGGTCTCTCTACCTAAACACCAGTGAGCCAGATAATAAGCGGTCTCTCTACCTAAACACCAGTTAGCCAGATAACAAGGGGTTTCTCTACCTAAACACCAGTGAGCCAGATAACAAGGGGTCTCTCTACCTAAACACCAGTGAGCCAGATAACAAGCGGTCTCTCTACCTAAACACCAGTGAGCCAGATAACAAGCGGTCTCTCTACCTAAACACCAGTTAGCCAGATAACAAGGGGTCTCTCTACCTAAACACCAGTGAGCCAGATAACAAGCGGTCTCTCTACCTAAACACCAGTTAGCCAGATAACAAGCGGTCTCTCTACCTAAACACCAGTGAGCCAGATAACAAGGTGTCTCTCTACCTAAACACCAGTGAGCCAGATAACAAGGTGTCTCTCTACCTAAACACCAGTGAGCCAGATAACAAGCGGTCTCTCTACCAAAACACCAATGAGCCAGATAACAAGCGGTCTCTCTAGCTAAACACCAGTGAGCCAGATAATAAGCGGTCTCTCTACCTAAACACCAGTTAGCCAGATAACAAGGGGTTTCTCTACCTAAACACCAGTGAGCCAGATAACAAGGGGTCTCTCTACCTAAACACCAGTGAGCCAGATAACAAGCGGTCTCTCTACCTAAACACCAGTGAGCCAGATAACAAGCGGTCTCTCTACCTAAACACCAGTTAGCCAGATAACAAGGGGTCTCTCTACCTAAACACCAGTGAGCCAGATAGCAAGCGGTCTCTCTACCTAAACACCAGTTAGCCAGATAACAAGCGGTCTCTCTATCTAAACACCAGTGAGCCAGATAACAAGGTGTCTCTCTACCTAAACACCAGTGAGCCAGATAACAAGGTGTCTCTCTACCTAAACACCAGTGAGCCAGATAACAAGCGGTCTCTCTACCTAAACACCAGTTAGCCAGATAACAAGCGGTCTCCTTACCTAAACACCAGTTAGCCAGATAAAAAGCAGTCTCTCTACCTAAACACCAGTTAGCCAGATAACAAGCGGTCTCTCTACCTAAACACCAGTGAGCCAGATAACAAGCGGTCTCTCTACCTAAACACCAGTTAGCCAGATAACAAGGGGTCTCTCTACCTAAACACCAGTGAGCCAGATAACAAGGTGTCTCTCTACCTAAACACCAGTGAGCCAGATAACAAGCGGTCTCTCTACCTAAACACCAGTGAGCCAGATAACAAGGTGTCTCTCTACCTAAACACCAGTTAGCCAGATAACAAGGGGTCTCTCTACCTAAACACCAGTGAGCCAGATAACAAGGTGTCTCTCTACCTAAACACCAGTGAGCCAGATAACAAGGTGTCTCTCTACCTAAACACCAGTTAGCCAGATAACAAGCGGTCTCTCTACCTAAACACCAGTGAGCCAGATAACAAGGTGTCTCTCTACCTAAACACCAGTGAGCCAGATAACAAGCGGTCTCTCTACCTAAACACCAGTGTGCCAGATAACAAGGGGTTTCTCTACCTAAACACCAGTTAGCCAGATAACAAGGGGTCTCTCTACCTAAACACCAGTTAGCCAGATAACAAGGGGTCTTTCTACCTAAACACCAGTTAGCCAGATAACAAGCGGTCTCTCATCTAAACACCAGTGAGCCAGATAACAAGCGGTCTCTCTACCTAAACACCAGTGAGCCCGATAACAAGCAGTCTCTCTACCTAAACATCAGTTAGCCAGATAACAAGCGGTCTCTCTACCTAAACACCAGTGAGCCAGATAACATGGGGTCTCTCTACCTAAACACCAGTGAGCCAGATAACAAGCGGTCTCTCTACCTAAACACCAGTTAGCCAGATAACAAGAGGTTTCTCTACCTAAACACCAGTGAGCCAGATAACAAGCGGTCTCTCTACCTAAACACCAGTTAGCCAGATAACAAGCGGTCTCTCTACCTAAACACCAGTTAGCCAGATAACAAGTGGTCTCTCTACCTAAACACCAGTGAGCCAGATAACAAGCGGTCTCTCTACCTAAACACCAGTTAGCCAGATAACAAGGGGTCTCTCTACCTAAACACCAGTGAGCCAGATAACAAGGGGTCTCTTTACCTAAACACCAGTGAGCCAGATAACAAGGGGTCTCTCTACCAAAACACCAATGAGCCAGATAACAAGCGGTCTCTCTACCTAAACACCAGTGAGCCAGATAATAAGCGGTCTCTCTACCTAAACACCAGTTAGCCAGATAACAAGGGGTTTCTCTACCTAAACACCAGTGAGCCAGATAACAAGGGGTCTCTCTACCTAAACACCAGTGAGCCAGATAACAAGCGGTCTCTCTACCTAAACACCAGTGAGCCAGATAACAAGCGGTCTCTCTACCTAAACACCAGTTAGCCAGATAACAAGGGGTCTCTCTACCTAAACACCAGTGAGCCAGATAACAAGCGGTCTCTCTACCTAAACACCAGTTAGCCAGATAACAAGCGGTCTCTCTACCTAAACACCAGTGAGCCAGATAACAAGGTGTCTCTCTACCTAAACACCAGTGAGCCAGATAACAAGGTGTCTCTCTACCTAAACACCAGTGAGCCAGATAACAAGCGGTCTCTCTACCAAAACACCAATGAGCCAGATAACAAGCGGTCTCTCTAGCTAAACACCAGTGAGCCAGATAATAAGCGGTCTCTCTACCTAAACACCAGTTAGCCAGATAACAAGGGGTTTCTCTACCTAAACACCAGTGAGCCAGATAACAAGGGGTCTCTCTACCTAAACACCAGTGAGCCAGATAACAAGCGGTCTCTCTACCTAAACACCAGTGAGCCAGATAACAAGCGGTCTCTCTACCTAAACACCAGTTAGCCAGATAACAAGGGGTCTCTCTACCTAAACACCAGTGAGCCAGATAGCAAGCGGTCTCTCTACCTAAACACCAGTTAGCCAGATAACAAGCGGTCTCTCTATCTAAACACCAGTGAGCCAGATAACAAGGTGTCTCTCTACCTAAACACCAGTGAGCCAGATAACAAGGTGTCTCTCTACCTAAACACCAGTGAGCCAGATAACAAGCGGTCTCTCTACCTAAACACCAGTTAGCCAGATAACAAGCGGTCTCCTTACCTAAACACCAGTTAGCCAGATAAAAAGCAGTCTCTCTACCTAAACACCAGTTAGCCAGATAACAAGCGGTCTCTCTACCTAAACACCAGTGAGCCAGATAACAAGCGGTCTCTCTACCTAAACACCAGTTAGCCAGATAACAAGGGGTCTCTCTACCTAAACACCAGTGAGCCAGATAACAAGGTGTCTCTCTACCTAAACACCAGTGAGCCAGATAACAAGCGGTCTCTCTACCTAAACACCAGTGAGCCAGATAACAAGGTGTCTCTCTACCTAAACACCAGTTAGCCAGATAACAAGGGGTCTCTCTACCTAAACACCAGTGAGCCAGATAACAAGGTGTCTCTCTACCTAAACACCAGTGAGCCAGATAACAAGGTGTCTCTCTACCTAAACACCAGTTAGCCAGATAACAAGCGGTCTCTCTACCTAAACACCAGTGAGCCAGATAACAAGGTGTCTCTCTACCTAAACACCAGTGAGCCAGATAACAAGGTGTCTCTCTACCTAAACACCAGTTAGCCAGATAACAAGCGGTCTCTCTACCTAAACACCAGTGAGCCAGATAACAAGCGGTCTCCTTACCTAAACACCAGTTAGCCAGATAAAAAGCAGTCTCTCTACCTAAACACCAGTTAGCCAGATAACAAGCGGTCTCTCTACCTAAACACCAGTGAGCCAGATAACAAGCGGTCTCTCTACCTAAACACCAGTGAGCCAGATAACAAGCGGTCTCTCTACCTAAACACCAGTGAGCCAGATAACAAGCGGTCTCTCTACCTAAACACCAGTGTGCCAGATAACAAGCGGTCTCTCTACCTAAACACCAGTTAGCCAGATAACAAGCGGTCTCTCTACCTAAACACCAGTTAGCCAGATAACAAGGGGTTTCTCTACCTAAACACCAGTTAGCCAGTTACAGTAAGAGCAATGATGATCTCTAAAGATTTCAGGCCTTGTGAAATTTTCGAACAAATCTCTCCAGTACTACTGATCCCCTGATCTAATTCTTTCGCGGCAATTTGAGGACAGTGCATCTCACAAAGTAGTGTTTCCTGCTTTTAAGTATGTGATGGTAATGCAAACATTAATAAAAACCAATAAATGAAATATTGAGATAAAAATATGCAGTAAATTTTTTTTTTTTTTAACTGTTCTGCAAAAATTGTAATTGATGGAAGAAATTATACAAGAAAAAAAACTATTTAACATGCACAGTAGAAATCATAATAAAACAGCACTGCATGTAAACAAATTCTGTGAAATTTGTAATTATAATACATTTAAAATGTATTGTTTGCTTTATTGTTAAATGAGTTTCCCTGCCTCAGCTAGTTGGCTGAACAGAAGTTGTTCCATGAGCCTAGATTAAGTTTCTCCTCCAGGTCTGATGTAATTAATTAAACATTTTAATTGTGTGATATAGTGAGCGCTGGGAAGCTTAAAAGGACTGTGAGGTATGGATATGTTAAAAATGGAATGTATTTATTACAGTTAATATACAATGAAAATACAATATAATACATACAAATTAAAAAGCTTCTAAAATTCTTCCTAAAATCTCTATGGATCCATGAGATATAAGTCTTAAGGATATAGTGTTACCTATATCTGTGGTGTTGGAACAAATATTACGTTAGCTCCGACAACAGTCTAAGACCATAGTATTATGGTCTATAAAGTGCAGTATAAGCACAGATATTTACAAACAGCAGATGTGATGTAAATGGACAAAATTGGCGTAGTACAATGTCAATAATACAGATGTCAACAATACAGATGCAGTATAAAAGTATAAGTGATAGAAATACAATATAAATAAAAGTGTAGGAGAAATCCAATTATGTAAAAATGGAAATAAAATTTGTTGAAAAAATGAAGAAATTTATGTCTCTCAAATAGTTTCTTAAAAAATGTCTCTTTGGAAAATCACAGTGTTCCAAATATATATATATATATATATATATATATATATATATATATATATATATATATATATATATCAGAGTGTTCCACAAAAATTGCAAAAGTGTTCCACAAAAATTGTAAAAAATTAATCCACAAATAAATATCAAAGTGTTCAAAAAATATGGTGGGTAAGTGCGTTCAAAGAAATCCTAGATGATTAACTTCCAAAATAAACTCCAATAGCTGTGGTAGACGTGAAGGTGATTATAAGAATGCAGAATATAAAAAATATATAAAAAATGTAGAATATAAAAATGCAGAAGAAAAAAAAAGTACAATAATGTGGCGGGTAGGTCCAAAGTCCTCCTCCTAATCTGTGGGTGAAATAAAGTGCAATAGTGTAATAACGTCTAGATGTGGTATAATAAAATCAGAAATTTGCTCACCAGTATGTCGACGCGTTTCGGCCCTCCTAGGCCTTTCTCAAGACAATACTGGTCTGTATGTCTCTGGGAGCTTTATACCCTAATACCATAGGTGATTGGTTCTATTTTGGCGCCAAAAGTCGGGGTCTGCCCTTTCCTGTTTAGCCCAGTGTTACATGAGAAATTTAGTTTTTTGTTTTTTTTTTGTCTCTTATGTTTTAAAAGATATCTGTATTTGATTCACTTCATACGTGTTTATTATTTATATCGTATGTGTTATTGTTTGGGGGTATCTCTTATCTTACTAATGTAATGTATATCAGGCGGTGTATCTTATTTTTGATATCCCCACTTCCGGGGTGTTTAACTTACTATCCCTTCCGGTTCTTTTATCTGTAGCTTAACATCCGGTTTCGCTACTTCCGGTTTCGCTCTCGCTAATTCCGGTTTCGCTTTTACCGGAAGTGTGTATTTATTCTTATCCGGTTGTACTATTGCCGGATGTTTATCTAATTTGGAACCTTAGTCTTGTCTGGACCCTTTCTATATGGCCTGCATGACTATATAATGGGTTAGGGGTCCATCGTTGTCCTGATTGTGTCTATATAAGCCAGTGTTTGATTCTTTAATGCATATATACAAAACAGCCTTAACGTATATGTGTAGATGCTGATTATTGTATGTGCTATGATCGGTGCGTATTTCACAAATACCTAGGGATTTAAAACTGTAAAATATCATAAAAAATCGTAAAATATGTAAAAAATCTCTTCAAGGGCATTTAGAGTTGTTAAAAGTTCTCTGAAAATTCTCTAACAATTCTCTAAAAGTTATATATGTACATATCACAAATATAGAAATTTGTGTGAATAAGTCACATGCTGAAAATGCGGGGTTTACTTAGAATTTGTTCCGTGGATGTAAAAGAGTATATGAAATGAGGATTGGGTTTTGCATATAATAAAGAGGCTTTTTAGGAAGCGTGTGGGGGTCAGGTCTCACATTAGTTTAAAGAGGTTGTTAAACCTATTGGAGTTGGCATAAATGAATGTTGATAGTTAAAGTCGCTTGTCTGCAGTAATTTGGACGTCTTTATTTAAATTATTTGTACATGGAGGAGAGAATGGTTTTTGCTGGTGTACTTCAGGGAGAGAACCTCTCCGGTGTATATTGTATTTTGTATTCTAGGTGCTTAGGAAGGGAGTTTAGTTAGTTATATATTTTCCTCAGAGAAGAATGGAGAAGGAAAGGACTCCTATTTCTCAATTTCTTCAATCTATTGATGAATATCTGGGGACCTAATATGGCGGATTCTGTCTTCTGTTCTATCAATCTAGAGCGTGCAATCCAGCTAGTGTGAAAACACATGCTTTTATTGGTATGCTTTTGCTTGATAAGGATATTTAATGGTAAATTCATTTTATGCATCATCTATAAGGAGTAGCATTTGCTGTCTAGTCTTTTCGTAAAGACAGCAAGTGTGACAGATCCTCTTTGTGATTTAGTCCCTTGGGGAAAAGGCAATCCAATGTAAAGATCCATTTGGATTCATTGAATAGCAGTTTCTTCTCGTAGTTTCCTCCTCGCCAGTTTTTCTCTATCTTTTGTATCCCGAAGAATTTAAAGTCTTTTATATTACCTTTATGGGTTATGGAGAAGTGTCTATACAGTGGCGTGTCTTTATCCAGTTTTTCAATGCATAATATATGCTCCCTTATTCTGTCTTTTAGTGTTCTTGAAGTTTGTCCTACATATTGTAGGCCGCATGAGCAGAATATTATGTAGATGACTCCCTTATCTTGACACCTGATAAGGTCTTGTATCTTGTGTTCATCCCTCTTGTAATGTCCAAAGAATTTGTTCGTTTTGACTCCACTCCTACAGGCCTTGCAGTTCGGGCACGGAAAGAAGCCTTTGATTGCTTTTCCCTGGTAGTTTGTGATAGCCTTTCTTCTGTTCTTCAGGACAGTCGGGGCCAGTATGCCTTTTAGGTTATTGGTTTTTCTATATATAAATCTCGGTTGAGGTGTCAGTTTTTCGCCGATCACATCATCTTCTTTTAGGATGACCCAGTGTTTCCTGATGATTCTTTCGAGTATATGTCTGTTAGAACTATATTCTGTTATCATCGGTACATTTATGCTACTGTCTTCTTCTCCTATTGTCGTTTTTGTCTTGTACTTCAGCAGACTGTTTCTGTCGGTTTTGCCAACTTCCTCTATCTTTTCCACCAGATTTTCCTCCTTGTACCCCCTTTCTAGGAATCTTCCTTTTAGTATATCTGCTTGTTCAACCCATTTGCTGTGATTGGAACAGTTTTTTCTTACCCTTAGAAGTTGTCCTTTTGGAATGTTAGCCTTCCAGGTGGGGTGGTGGTGGGGTGGTGGCAACTCATACTGTGAATGTAGTTGTTACAGTCTACTTTTTTTGAAATAAGTAGATGTTTCAATCTTGCCGTTTTTCACCTCTATTGTAAGATCAAGGAAGTTTATTTTGTTATAACTATATTCAAACGTGAACTTGAGATTTCTCTGATTTTTATTCATCACGTCAATGGTATATATTAGATCTTCGATTGACCCCTTCCAGACGATAAGAATATCGTCTATATATCTTGAGTATAGAACCAGGTCCGCGCCAGAATTTCTTCATTTTTTCAACAAATTTTATTTCCATTTTTACACAATTGGATTTCTCCTACACTTTTATTTATATTGTATTTCTATCACTTATACTTTTATACTGCATCTGTATTGTTGACATCTGTATTATTGACATTGTACTACGCCAATTTTGTCCATTTACATCACATCTGCTGTTTGTAAATATCTGTGCTTAAACTGCACTTTATAGACCATAATACTATGGTCTTAGACTGTTGTTGGAGCTAACGTAATATTTGTTCCAACACCACAGATATAGGTAACACTATATCCTTAAGACTTATATCTCATGGATCCATAGAGATTTTAGGAAGAATTTTAGAAGCTTTTTAATTTGTATGTATTATATTGTATTTTCATTGTATATTAACTGTAATAAATACATTCCATTTTTAACATATCCATACCTCACAGTCCTTTTAAGCTTCCCAGCGCTCACTATATCACACAATTGTAGTCACATCCCAAGTCCACTAGGGGACTTTTGCCAGTGAGCATAAGGCTGTAAAATACTAGCGCTCGGTCTACCACACACACGTTTTAATTAAACATTTTACACCTGTAGTTGTTGCTGATTTTTTTTCACTAACTAAAAGGTGGCGAGATAGTATCAACATACGCAAAACACTTATTATCCTTATAGAAAAACACATGTATATGAATATTGTAAGGCACTGCACACTAAAAGCAAAACAATCTGATCTGTATTAGCTGCAGGATTTTATTTTTAAAACACCCCCCTGCTAACTTCACTCTCCCCAGTGAAGTTTCCCTTTAATAATATTCTATAGGAAACATCTCTCCCCTTTTTTAGATAATTTCATGAGAGAAGTCCCTGTGAGGGCTGAAGTGGTTTTTCACGGCTTGCCTGGTGGTTTTGTGCCCTGAGTGAAGAATTTAAAGTCTGTTATATTACCTTTATGGGTTATGGAGAAGTGTCTATACAGTGGCGTGTCTTTATCCAGTTTTTCAATGCATAATATATGCTCCCTTATTCTGTCTTTTAGTGTTCTTGAAGTTTGTCCTACATATTGTAGGCCGCATGGGCAGAATATTATGTAGATGACTCCCTTATCTTGACACCTGATGAGGTCTTGTATCTTGTGTTCATCCCTCTTGTTATGTCCAAAGAATTTGTTCGTTTTGACTCCACTCCTACAGGCCTTGCAGTTCGGGCACGGAAAGAAGCCTTTGATTGCTTTTCCCTGGTAGTTTGTGATAGCCTTTCTTCTGTTCTTCAGGACAGTCGGGGCCAGTATGCCTTTTAGGTTATCGGTTTTTCTATAGATAAATCTCGGTTGAGGTGTCAGTTTTTCGCCGATCACATCATCTTCTTTTAGGATGACCCAGTGTTTCCTGATGATTCTTTCGAGTATATGTCTGTTAGAACTATATTCTGTTATCATCGGTACATTTATGCTACTGTCTTCTTCTCCTATTGTCGTTTTTGTCTTGTACTTCAGCAGACTGTTTCTGTCGGTTTTGCCAACTTCCTCTATCTTTTCCACCAGATTTTCCTCCTTGTACCCCCTTTCTAGGAATCTTCCTTTTAGTATATCTGCTTGTTCAACCCATTTGCTGTGATTGGAACAGTTTTTTCTTACCCATAGAAGTTGTCCTTTTGGAATGTAAGCCTTCCAGGTGGGGTGGTGGTGGGGTGGTGGCAACTCATACTGTGAATGTAGTTGTTACAGTCTACTTTTTTTGAAATAAGTAGATGTTTCAATCTTGCCATTTTTCACCTCTATTGTAAGATCAAGGAAGTTTATTTTGTTATAACTATATTCAAACGTGAACTTGATATTTCTCTGATTTTTATTCATCACGTCAATGGTATATATTAGATCTTCGATTGACCCCTTCCAGACGATAAGAATATCGTCTATATATCTTGAGTATAGAACCAGGTCCGCGCCAGAATTTCTTCATTTTTTCAACAAATTTTATTTCCATTTTTACACAATTGGATTTCTCCTACACTTTTATTTATATTGTATTTCTATCACTTATACTTTTATACTGCATCTGTATTGTTGACATCTGTATTATTGACATTGTACTACGCCAATTTTGTCCATTTACATCACATCTGCTGTTTGTAAATATCTGTGCTTAAACTGCACTTTATAGACCATAATACCATGGTCTTAGACTGTTGTTGGAGATAACGTAATATTTGTTCCAACACCACAGATATAGGTAACACTATATCCTTAAGACTTATATCTCATGGATCCATAGAGATTTTAGGAAGAATTTTAGAAGCTTTTTAATTTGTATGTATTATATTGTATTTTCATTGTATATTAACTGTAATAAATACATTCCATTTTTAACATATCCATACCTCACAGTCCTTTTAAGCTTCCCAGCGCTCACTATATCACACAATTGTAGTCACATCCCAAGTCCACTAGGGGACTTTTGCCAGTGAGCATAAGGCTGTAAAATACTAGCGCTCGGTCTACCACACACACGTTTTAATTAAACATTTTACACCTGTAGTTCTTGCTGATTTTTTTTCACTAACTAAAAGGTGGCGAGATAGTATCAACATACGCAAAACACTTATTATCCTTATAGAAAAACACATGTATATGAATATTGTAAGGCACTGCACACTAAAAGCAAAACAATCTGATCTGTATTAGCTGCAGGATTTTATTTTTAAAACACCCCCCTGCTAACTTCACTCTCCCCAGTGAAGTTTCCCTTTAATAATATTCTATAGGAAACATCTCTCCCCTTTTTTAGATAATTTCATGAGAGAAGTCCCTGTGAGGGCTGAAGTGGTTTTTCACGGCTTGCCTGGTGGTTTTGTGCCCTGAGTGAAGAATTTAAAGTCTGTTATATTACCTTTATGGGTTATGGAGAAGTGTCTATACAGTGGCGTGTCTTTATCCAGTTTTTCAATGCATAATATATGCTACCTTATTCTGTCTTTTAGTGTTCTTGAAGTTTGTCCTACATATTGTAGGCCGCATGGGCAGAATATTATGTAGATGACTCCCTTATCTTGACACCTGATGAGGTCTTGTATCTTGTGTTCATCCCTCTTGTTATGTCCAAAGAATTTGTTCGTTTTGACTCCACTCCTACAGGCCTTGCAGTTCGGGCACGGAAAGAAGCCTTTGATTGCTTTTCCCTGGTAGTTTGTGATAGCCTTTCTTCTGTTCTTCAGGACAGTCGGGGCCAGTATGCCTTTTAGGTTATCGGTTTTTCTATATATAAATCTCGGTTGAGGTGTCAGTTTTTCGCCGATCACATCATCTTCTTTTAGGATGACCCAGTGTTTCCTGATGATTCTTTCGAGTATATGTCTGTTAGAACTATATTCTGTTATCATCGGTACATTTATGCTACTGTCTTCTTCTCCTATTGTCGTTTTTGTCTTGTACTTCAGCAGACTGTTTCTGTCGGTTTTGCCAACTTCCTCTATCTTTTCCACCAGATTTTCCTCCTTGTACCCCCTTTCTAGGAATCTTCCTTTTAGTATATCTGCTTGTTCAACCCATTTGCTGTGATTGGAACAGTTTTTTCTTACCCATAGAAGTTGTCCTTTTGGAATGTAAGCCTTCCAGGTGGGGTGGTGGTGGGGTGGTGGCAACTCATACTGTGAATGTAGTTGTTACAGTCTACTTTTTTTGAAATAAGTAGATGTTTCAATCTTGCCATTTTTCACCTCTATTGTAAGATCAAGGAAGTTTATTTTGTTATAACTATATTCAAACGTGAACTTGAGATTTCTCTGATTTTTATTCATCACGTCAATGGTATATATTAGATCTTCGATTGACCCCTTCCAGACGATAAGAATATCGTCTATATATCTTGAGTATAGAACCAGGTCCGCGCCAGAATTTCTTCATTTTTTCAACAAATTTTATTTCCATTTTTACACAATTGGATTTCTCCTACACTTTTATTTATATTGTATTTCTATCACTTATACTTTTATACTGCATCTGTATTGTTGACATCTGTATTATTGACATTGTACTACGCCAATTTTGTCCATTTACATCACATCTGCTGTTTGTAAATATCTGTGCTTAAACTGCACTTTATAGCACATAATACTATGGTCTTAGACTGTTGTTGGAGCTAACGTAATATTTGTTCCAACACCACAGATATAGGTAACACTATATCCTTAAGACTTATATCTCATGGATCCATAGAGATTTTAGGAAGAATTTTAGAAGCTTTTTAATTTGTATGTATTATATTGTATTTTCATTGTATATTAACTGTAATAAATACATTCCATTTTTAACATATCCATACCTCACAGTCCTTTTAAGCTTCCCAGCGCTCACTATATCACACAATTGTAGTCACATCCCAAGTCCACTAGGGGACTTTTGCCAGTGAGCATAAGGCTGTAAAATACTAGCGCTCGGTCTACCACACACACGTTTTAATTAAACATTTTACACCTGTAGTTCTTGCTGATTTTTTTTCACTAACTAAAAGGTGGCGAGATAGTATCAACATACGCAAAACACTTATTATCCTTATAGAAAAACACATGTATATGAATATTGTAAGGCACTGCACACTAAAAGCAAAACAATCTGATCTGTATTAGCTGCAGGATTTTATTTTTAAAACACCCCCCTGCTAACTTCACTCTCCCCAGTGAAGTTTCCCTTTAATAATATTCTATAGGAAACATCTCTCCCCTTTTTTAGATAATTTCATGAGAGAAGTCCCTGTGAGGGCTGAAGTGGTTTTTCACGGCTTGCCTGGTGGTTTTGTGCCCTGAGTGAAGAATTTAAAGTCTGTTATATTACCTTTATGGGTTATGGAGAAGTGTCTATACAGTGGCGTGTCTTTATCCAGTTTTTCAATGCATAATATATGCTCCCTTATTCTGTCTTTTAGTGTTCTTGAAGTTTGTCCTACATATTGTAGGCCGCATGGGCAGAATATTATGTAGATGACTCCCTTATCTTGACACCTGATGAGGTCTTGTATCTTGTGTTCATCCCTCTTGTTATGTCCAAAGAATTTGTTCGTTTTGACTCCACTCCTACAGGCCTTGCAGTTCGGGCACGGAAAGAAGCCTTTGATTGCTTTTCCCTGGTAGTTTGTGATAGCCTTTCTTCTGTTCTTCAGGACAGTCGGGGCCAGTATGCCTTTTAGGTTATCGGTTTTTCTATATATAAATCTCGGTTGAGGTGTCAGTTTTTCGCCGATCACATCATCTTCTTTTAGGATGACCCAGTGTTTCCTGATGATTCTTTCGAGTATACGTCTGTTAGAACTATATTCTGTTATCAACGGTACATTTATGCTACTGTCTTCTTCTCCTATTGTCGTTTTTGTCTTGTACTTCAGCAGACTGTTTCTGTCGGTTTTGCCAACTTCCTCTATCTTTTCCACCAGATTTTCCTCCTTGTACCCCCTTTCTAGGAATCTTCCTTTTAGTATATCTGCTTGTTCAACCCATTTGCTGTGATTGGAACAGTTTTTTCTTACCCATAGAAGTTGTCCTTTTGGAATGTAAGCCTTCCAGGTGGGGTGGTGGTGGGGTGGTGGCAACTCATACTGTGAATGTAGTTGTTACAGTCTACTTTTTTTGAAATAAGTAGATGTTTCAATCTTGCCATTTTTCACCTCTATTGTAAGATCAAGGAAGTTTATTTTGTTATAACTATATTCAAACGTGAACTTGAGATTTCTCTGATTTTTATTCATCACGTCAATGGTATATATTAGATCTTCGATTGACCCCTTCCAGACGATAAGAATATCGTCTATATATCTTGAGTATAGAACCAGGTCCGCGCCAGAATTTCTTCATTTTTTCAACAAATTTTATTTCCATTTTTACACAATTGGATTTCTCCTACACTTTTATTTATATTGTATTTCTATCACTTATACTTTTATACTGCATCTGTATTGTTGACATCTGTATTATTGACATTGTACTACGCCAATGTTGTCCATTTACATCACATCTGCTGTTTGTAAATATCTGTGCTTAAACTGCACTTTATAGACCATAATACTATGGTCTTAGACTGTTGTCGGAGCTAACGTAATATTTGTTCCAACACCACAGATATAGGTAACACTATATCCTTAAGACTTATATCTCATGGATCCATAGAGATTTTAGGAAGAATTTTAGAAGCTTTTTAATTTGTATGTATTATATTGTATTTTCATTGTATATTAACTGTAATAAATACATTCCATTTTTAACATATCCATACCTCACAGTCCTTTTAAGCTTCCCAGCGCTCACTATATCACACAATTGTAGTCACATCCCAAGTCCACTAGGGGACTTTTGCCAGTGAGCATAAGGCTGTAAAATACTAGCGCTCGGTCTACCACACACACGTTTTAATTAAACATTTTACACCTGTAGTTCTTGCTGATTTTTTTTCACTAACTAAAAGGTGGCGAGATAGTATCAACATACGCAAAACACTTATTATCCTTATAGAAAAACACATGTATATGAATATTGTAAGGCACTGCACACTAAAAGCAAAACAATCTGATCTGTATTAGCTGCAGGTTTTTATTTTTAAAACACCCCCCTGCTAACTTCACTCTCCCCAGTGAAGTTTCCCTTTAATAATATTCTATAGGAAACATCTCTCCCCTTTTTTAGATAATTTCATGAGAGAAGTCCCTGTGAGGGCTGAAGTGGTTTTTCACGGCTTGCCTGGTGGTTTTGTGCCCTGAGTGGCACATTAATCAGCCCAAGCAGGCCCGTTAGGGGGCTTTAGGGTATTTAGAAAATACATGTGAAACACTGATTTCTGTGTTACAATGAATTTATAAGCCATATCAGGGCAAAAAATAATGAAAGTGCAAGATTGGAGTACCCCGAAAACAGCACTCAAGTAGTGGAGTTCTTCACTTAGTTATAAACTATAGTATCTTATTGAAGTTTAAGTATAAAACACTTCACACACACACATGATAATGATACTGCAGGATGCAAAAAGTAGTAATGCTTGACCGCGCTTACATTAGCGGACAACCTGATATTACAAGTCCATGGTAAATCCCATTCACCAGACATGGGTTAGCGCAGCCAACATCGCTTTAGTGCAAACTATACTTTCAACGTATATCGCAAAAACGCTAAATAGCACTGGTATTACAAGTTCTAGAATATTTAGCTTGGCTTGAGACCTGAAGTAAAAGTGTAAGGGTTAAAAGATTTTTTTACAAAACATATAAAAAAACATATTAAGATAAAGTATTACACTTATAAATAGTTTTTAGTAGAAAAATTTCATTTAAAGATTAATAAAAAATTTTTAAAAGGGTTAAAAAGGATTTTTTATATGTCAAGGTACTTGACTGGGAAGGGCTTCAATGTATATATTTGTCTAAAATACACATAATTAGTGTATTTTAGTGTATGTTTACATGTCTATATATGTGTTTGTATGTGTATATGTGTATTTATGAAAAAATATATATGTGCAAAGATATCTACACACACATACACACTCACACACACACATACTGTATCTATATATACAGTATATATATATATATATGTCAGTGAAGAAGAACGGTAGGCAGATGACGTTAAAACAACTTCATGTTTATTCATTTTAAGTATAAAAAACCCACAACATCCATGGGTCACAAATATTGCACACACTTGCAACAAACTTCTGCTGACATGTTTCAACCCTTAGGTCGTAATCATAGCTACAAGTAAAACACCTGCTTACCTATTTAAAGGTACATGAAACCCACATATTTTCTTTAATGCTTTAGAAAGAGAATGCAGTTTAAAACAACTTTCTAATTTACTTCTATTATCTAATTTGCTCCATTTTCATTATATCCTTTCCTAAACAGCATATCTAGATAGACTCAGTAGCTGCTGTTTGGTAGCTGCACATAGAGTCCTCATGTGATTGGCTCACCCATGTGTATTGCTATTTTTTACAACAAAATATATCTAAAGAATGAAGCAAATTAGGTAATAGAAATACATTTTAATTTTGTTTAAAATTGTATTCTCTATCTGAATCATGAAAGAATTTTTTGGGGTTTAGTGTCCCTTTAAGGCAGCAGGAAAAACCTGATTGGATAAAAACTTTAATTTGCAAGGTAATGATGACATTGGTAAACGTGAAACCTTATATGGTACATCCTATTGAGCCTAAACAAATAATAATTAGGGACCTGTATATATAAGGGGGAAGTGCTCAGAGCGCTAATACAGAAATGTCAGTTCAAAAAAATGTACATTAAATTAATAAAAATAAATAAAATAAATGCCTAATTGCAGCTTAATTAAAAGTTGTTACAAAACTCTATAAAAGGCAGTAATTAAAGAGATATATTACGTAATAACAACAACAACAACCTCTTACATACACCAAATGATACAGTTATAAATGGATACACAAATTTATATCTACAATAGCGCAGGGAATACTATAACAAAAAAGCATGTATATCAATATTAGAATTAAATATACAGAACCAAATGTACAGATACAGATGGAAATATAGATGGAAATGTGCTGTTTAATGCAGGGAAATGATTGAGAGTCTATTGGGTCTGGGGTCTGGGGAAAACCCCACTATATGCCAACAAGTAGTGAGAGAAAACAGAAGTGCAGTAGATCGATGGTTCTTTGATGTGTACTCACAGCAAACACCCTCAATCGATATGAGGTAAGATATAGGTGAAAACACTCTCTGCAGCTCCTGTGTCGGGTAGAGCTGGAATGCTTTTTTCACTACGATATACAACTTCTACTCAGAATCCAATCTGTATTGCTCTTTTCAACTCGATTTCCACAGACGTTTATATAAAGCTGTTGAATATGTGAATGACAAAAGTTATGCAATGACTAGTGCAATATTGTCACACACAAGTTTATTATTAGCAACTAAAATACAGCCTCTGACGAAGAAGGGAGAATGGAGGTTCTGTAATAATCCTTCGAAACGCGTAAGGCTGAAATAGAACATTATTTTGAGACTGGCACACCTCAGACCATCGCTCAGACTGTTTTTATTGGTTTAGAACCCAACTTCATGCTTTAAGTTACCTCATCACATTGAGGTAGACAAATGTGAGTACAAATGCTGTATTTTAGTTGCTAATAATAAACTTGTGTGTGACAATATTGCACTAGTCCTTGCATTACTTTTGTCATTCACATATTCAACAGCTTTATATAAACTTCTGTGGAAATCGAGTTGAAAAGAGCAATACAGATTGGATTCTGAGTAGAAGTTGTATATCGTAGTGAAAAAAGCATTCCAGCTCTACCCGACACAGGAGCTGCAGAGAGTGTTTTCACCTATATCTTACCTCATATCGATTGAGGGTGTTTGCTGTGAGTACACATCCTTAAGGGGTTTTCACCTGGATTGGAGGTCACAGTGTGAAGGGTGCAAAAAGAACCATCGATCTACTGCACTTCTGTTTTCTCTCACTACTTGTTGGCATATAGTGGGGTTTTCCCCAGACCCAATAGACTCTCAATCATTTCCCTGCATTAAACAGCACATTTCCATCTATATTTCCATCTGTATCTGTACATTTGGTTCTGTATATTTAATTCTAATATTGATATACATGCTTTTTTGTTATAGTATTCCCTGCGCTATTGTAGATATACAATTGTATATCCATTTATAACTGTATCATTTGGTGTATGTAAGTTATTATGCAATATATCTCTTTAATTACTGCCTTTTATAGAGTTTTGTAACAACTTTTAATTAAGCTGCAATTAGGCATTTATTTTATTTATTTTTATTAATTTAATGTATATTTTTTGAATGGACCTTTCTGTATTAGCGCTCCGAGCACTTCCCCCATACTCCTTTTTTACATATCACTCCATTTTAGAAATATTGGGAAAAGATATTTCGACCTTTGGGGGTCCTGTGTTCCCAGCAGCTCCTATAGATAGATCTACACATTTTCTATAGATTTTTACATAGGTTTCTATATATGTTTTCATTCATGCTAAGAGATATTTATTTCTATCCATTGGACTTTTATTCATTCAGGTCCTCCCCCTTTTTTAAGTGTGCATCGTTTTATCCATCTATTTATTAATAACATCTATATTATCCTTGTTGGGATGCACATATAATACTTGCAGCATAAAATATTTTTATTCTATTAGTTTTAGGGTAAGTTCTTTTTTCTCGTGCGCCTCAAGAGGTCCAGAGCTTATACCTCTACTAGTTAGGGGTATATTCTACCTTCTTCTAGTATATATATATATATATATATATATATATGAATGTGTAAATGGACACAAGGTACAGATGGACACACATATGTATCTGTACACACACATATATATATATATATATATATATATATATATATATATACGCTCCTTAGAGTTAAAAAATATAATATCACAAAAGGTAGAAGATGATACCCTGGATAACAACCTAAATAAGGCTGTTCAAATTTCTCACAAATGTAATAATATAGTATACAAGCAGTATAAATTAAATATTTAAAAAGATAAGAAAATAATCAACATTATTCTTAAGCATAGACAAAATTGAATATGCATATCTGCTGATATAAAAGTAAGAAAAAAGTTTTAAACTAACAAGGCAACATGTTCCCTTTTATGGGACATTCTAAATTAACAAGAAGTGTATATACCAAAGTAGAGCATGTGTAGCACTCATATAAATCATAGAGACTGTAAAGATTATAAAGGACATAAAGAAAAATAGATAAAGAGAAGCATGCGGCGGAAAAGGTAGACGTGTGGGACAGAATAGATACATTATTTCCAAAAATTTAATTGTCATATTCGGAATTCAGACCGGTTGGAACCCTTGTCTGAAGCTTAAAGATCCAATACATCTCCCTCTTCCGCAGCAACCTCTCACGATCACCTCCTCTCGGGGGGCATCTTACCCTCTCTATGGCCTGCCATCTCAGACTGTTGACATTTGTGTTGTGACAGCGAGCAAAATGTCTAACCAAAGGGGTACTAGCTTCTCCTGCTTGTATTGTAGATAAATGGTTTCGGATGCAGACCTTGATCTCATTTGTAGTGAGGCCTACATATTGTAGGTGACAGAGTGTGCAGATGAGTAGGTAGATGGCATAAGTTGAAGTAAAATTCAAGCAACTATTAATGGGGAAAATATCCCCAGTGACACACCCGACACTTCTGTCTACATTTATAAAGGCTGTTTTGTGTAAGCCAAGAGCTGATCAGTTAATTCAGCTCTGGTAAAGAAGAGGGTGACAAGACATTAGCCAATGTTCTTGTCCTCCTGTAAGAACAGCGCAACCCATCACTAAAGCATTTTTCAAGTTTATCATCTGCTGAAAGAAAATTTTAATGCTTTTTAACAATCTTGCATATCTCTGTATACTGAGTACTAAATTCTGTAACAAAAGTTACACCTTAAAAACTTGTGCTAGAGTTTGGCAACGCTTTCAGACGATCTTGAACCAGATCAGTTCTATTAATCCTTTGCACTTGTCTTTCTGCTTTAAGGATAGCTTGGTTTGAGTATCTTCATTTATTCAATCTTTTACTGAGCTCTTCAGATTGTTCCTGAAATGTTTTCTCAAGGGTACAGTTACGCTTGACCCTAACAAATTGTCCCTTTGCAACCGCAAAGGGGGCATGACGAGGGTGGCAACTATTAGCATGCAGAAGTGCATTGCCTGCTGATGGTTTCCTGTAGATGTTACTAATAATTTTCCCCTCTTTAGTCCCCTCTAAGGAGATGTCAAGAAAGTTAATGACATCAGAACTCAGAGTTACTGCCCAGCCAAATCAAAAGTAGGTCATCTAGATAAAGTCCATAATAATGGACTAGATGCCTATGGGGTTATCATCTCCATAGATGTGCAACAGCTCCCACCAACCCATAAAAAGGTTGGCGTAGGAGGAGGCAAATTTTGCCCCCATTTCTGTCCCACACCTCTGGAGATAGAATTCCCCTCAAATTTAAAATAGTTATGGGTGAGCAGATACCTGAGTATCCTCAGGATGTATTGCTGAAATTCATCAGTGAATTCAGAATATTGTTTCAAAAAGAAAGCGATTGCTTCCAAACCCTCTTTATGGGGAATGGAAGAAAACAAGGCTACCACATCAATTGTGGCCCACCTGAACAAATCATAGTTCCAATCCATGCCTTCCAATATATTTATCACATGTTTAGTATCACTAAGATAACTATATAAAGATATTACAAAAGACTGTAGGATGCTGTCTATCCATTAGGACACATGTTCCGTCAAGGAGCCTATCCCACTAACTATGGGACATCTCTTAACCTCGTTGAGGGACTTGGGTATCTTGGGCAGATGGTGAAATATGGACACTATAGGATAGTCGACACATAAGAACTCAAAGGATTTGAGGTCAAAGTGCCCACCTTCCAAACCATCATCCAAGATATCCAATAATTTGCGTTTGAAAGTACTGGTGGGATCCACAGATAAGAGGGTATAGTTGTCAGTAATACTTAGTTGGAGAAAGGCTTCTTTAACATAATCTGCTCTATTCAAAACAACAATAGAGCCACCTTTATCTGCTGAATGGACAACTATATCCTCTAGACTCCTCAACTTATCAAGGGCCAACTTTTCACGCCTAGTCAAATTTGGTTTAGTATAATGATCGGTTGATCTAAGTGTAGAAATATCCTGTTAAACCCTCTTAAAGAAAATTTCTAAAGTTTGTCCTCTGTGTTGTATGGGATAGAACTCTAAGGGATTCCTAAATCCTCCAAAAGAATTTATAGCATTAGGAATCATTTCTTGGATACCCTCTCTCAGGAGGTGTTCAAGTGTTAATGTATCACACACCTCTCTAAAGGTGGATTTATGTGTTGAATCCTTCATCATGGAAGTAAATTCCATTTTTGGGTGTTCTATACTACCCTCCATTGAGTCAGGTCTATCCTGATAGCATTTTTTTCAATGTAATGTTCCTTATAGTTTGTTAACTAAGAGTGTTCTAAAGATGTCAAAATTATTTGTGGGTGAAAAATTAAGACCATAGCTGAGGACAGATAGTTGGGAGGGTGTTAATGTGTGGTGAAACAAATTAACAACATTGTTGCTTATTTGTATTTTTGTTTCCCTCTGTTCCCTCTGTTCCCTCACAGCTGGTATCGGTCCTGTCCACCCTGTACCCTTTGTCCTATCTCTGTTTTCTGTGAGGGAAGGTTTCTTTTATCCTCATTTGAAACATTAGAGCCCTGTACATTAGTGCCGGCTACTATATCACTAATATAAATATATTTAGAATTAGAGGGGTTAGAACCAAACTGTGTGTCCTTAGGTCTAACTACCTGTACTTGACTCATGGCTTGAGTGGTGCTAACTTGTGGCTCAGTATATGTGTGAGGAGTTTTCAAAATCATTTTCTGTGGTTCCTCTCCTCCTGATGCCCCTGCATCCTCGCCTGACTCAAATTCACTATCTGAATAAGTAACCTTTTGGGGATTTTGTATAGAGTTAGGTTGACCCTTGTTTTTGTTATTATTATTATTATTACATCTATTTCTAGATCTACTTCTATTATAATTCCTTCTAGATGAACCTCTATCTGAGCGTCTCCAAATATAAACACTGTTGTTAGTGTAATATGACTGATCTCTAACAAACTTAGTGTGTTTGGTCTCAATGACTATTTGTTTGGCCTCTGCCATGCCATTTTTAAGTATAGCATCAAATCTAGAGAAGTTAATATCAGTTAGTTTATTGTTCACCTCTGCCTGTAAGAGGCCAATTTAATCTCTAACAGTATTCAATGAATGCAGTTTATAAGAGTTTATCAAGACCATTAGACGAATAGAACATTCTGAAAGAATATCATTCCAGGAATTAACAAAGTCAACATCAGAAACATCAAAAGTAGGAAATTTGTTGATTCGTAGACCACGAGGGATTATCTTAAGTTTAGCATATGTCTCCATTGTCCATATATCCCACTGTAACCTGTGCTCCTTAATAAGCAATTTCTCCATTTCCTCAAATAAACCAGATAAGCTTTAATTAGCCTTATCCGTGGAGAATATTTTAGTAATTTCTGTGTCAGGATAGTCCCTTGCTGATAAAGGCATCAATGAGTAAAATTGTGAACCCTCCATGGGAAGTGTAAGTTGTATAATGCCCCTGTAAATGTGAAAAAACGGTGAAAGAAAGGTGCTATCAGGCATGCACCTAAAAGATATTATTAATAATGTAAGAGTCCACAGTCCCACAAAATAACTGTATTCTAAGATATGGAAACCAAAGTAATACAGGATGTATATATATATATATATATATATATATATATACACAGGTATAGATGAAAAGGCCAAACGATTAGTGTTGATGAGTTCCTGAATTACAGTTCCAGGTAACGGAAACACAACATAGAGACACCCCAAAACACATAATTATACATTAAAAAAAAAACATTTTCTTCTACGTGAAAAAAATAGGAATATAAAGTATTCCCAAAACACCTCTTCCTTTAGCTCAGTGTTGGGTTATGGTGTGAGCGATAACTAATAGTTTTATTCAGAGCTGGATTTATTCTTCTGAAAGTTCAACACACTAAGATCTAGATTTGCACATATTTTAGTGTGTTGCACATTCACAAGAATAAATCGGACTCCGAAAAGAGCCAAAGGTTGCAAACAACTGCCAAATGCACAGGCCTAATATTAACATTAGCATGTTTAAACCTCCAAGCACTTCGTTGCAGTCATAAATTAATGTTTAGATGATCAAAATCAATTTCTGTACATTTTTTTTAAGTCTTATTTTAAGTTTAAATTTTATTTTCTTAGGCCTAGATTTGGAGTTCGGCGTTAGCCGTGAAAACCAGCGTTAGAGGCTCCTAACGCTGGTTTCTTACGCACTCCGGTATTTAGAGTTTATTTACCGCGACTCAAAATACACCTAACGCTCACCTTTCTACCGCCACCTCAGACCCAGTAGTAAACATATACCGACAAAAAAAACATCCACGAATCACAAAAAAAATATTACACAAAGTACACTTACACTCATACAAACACTACGCTATCTTTATTTTTCATATTTATTTTGTTTTCGGTAAAATACAAAGGATTAAAGTTGCGAGATCTCGGGTGTTTGAAATAAATCCACAAAAATCCATTTTCCCATTGACTTACATGGACATACGGGAAAAGACCCTCATATACCTACATCTAACTAATAACATTATCACAAACATACACTCATCGATGCATACAAACAATATACACCACATGACATACACAAAATATTTATTTATTACAAAAAGAACACGATTTAGTGACTTTTTCACACAAGCTCATGACGTCACTCACTTTACGAGGAAAACCAGTCTTAGAAAAAAAAATTAGAAATCTTTAGAGCCTCCATTGACTTCTATTGGGAAGACGTGCTCGTGCACGCAAAACCCTCATTTCCCTAACGCACGCAAATAGCGTAGACTGAAAAACTCCAAATACCAGCGCTAGAAAATACATGATTTCATGCGTTAGACCCAGCTATGATAAATAGATTAAGAAATGACTATTTCCCTATGGTGGACTTATGGTTTTTAATTATTAAATATTCACAACACCATAAATTTGTTTCACACTTTTAGATTACATCAACTACAAATCAACATCACTAGTAACACATTATTATTTAAATAAAATTACATTTAAAATTCAAATAAAATTCAATACACATTTATGGATTCACAAACACTACACAATGGGAAACACCTCTCATTTACCTTTATTATTGCATTTCAGTTATTCAACTCATATGCTTGCAGCAACAGCATATCTACATAGGCTTAACACATGATCAGTCATGGATGCACATATATTACTTTTAACATTCACTCATACATGTGCATTCAAATGATGGGGGAAAAACACATTACATTCTCTACAGGAATCACAAAACACAACATATGGATTTTACTGTACTTTTAACATCATGATTCCATCACAATAAACCATTAGGAATTACCTACAAGAAATACATCATTACACCAGATTACAGATGTCACTTTATGGGAAGGAACAACAATGCCAGACCGCTATATAGAAGTCAGCATATGTGGGACACAATCACAATATATACGTACATGTACATAACACGTATCACCCATCACGCAACCACAAAGCACACATTTAGATTTTATTCAGCACACAATAACAATGTAGCACAATACAACAACACAATGAGGATTTCACAACTACATAGGCAGGTTAATAATATCATGACGTCATTACAAGATTCAACCATACACATCACAGATTCACCACTGTACCGCCCCTTTAGGAAATTTAACACTCAATACTACAATACAACATATACGTAAACCACACTTTTGAACAGCATTATTATGGAGATTTCAATGGGACAATTAAGAAATATTGTCAGATCGCAAATCACTTATATATACAATACTACAGATGGCAGACGGAAGTTATTCAGTATTAGTGCGATTTTTATGGCACGCATACAATATTGTCAGATCTAAAATCACTTATATATACAATACTACAGATGGCAGACGGGAAGTTCGGAATTATTATTGCGATTTGAATGGGACGCATACAATATTGACAGCTCGGCAATCACTTATATATATAATACTACAGATGACAGCCGGAAGTTATTCAGTATTAGTGCCATTTGAAAGGGACGCATACAATATTGACAGCTCGGCAATCACTTATATATATAATACTACAGATGACAGCCGGAAGTTCGGAATTATTATTGCGATTTGAATGGGACGCATACAATATTGACAGCTCGGCAATCACTTATATACACAATACTACAGATGACAGCCGGAAGTTATTCAGTATTAGTGCCATTTTAATGGGACGCATACAATATTGTCAGATCGCAAATCACTTTATATACAATACTACAGATGACAGCCGGAAGTTATTCAGTATTAGTGCCATTCTAATGGGACGCATACAATATTGTCAGATCGCAAATCACTTTATATACAATACTACAGATGACAGCCGGAAGTTCTTCAGCATTAGTGCGATTTGAAAGGGACGCATACAATATTGACAGCTCGGCAATCACTTATATATACAATACTACAGATGACAGACGGGAATTTCGGAATTATTATTGCGATTTTAAAGGGACGCATACAATATTGACAGCTCGGCAATCACTTATATATACAATACTACAGATGACAGACGGGAAGTTCGGAATTCTTATTGCGATTTTAAAGGGACGCGTACAATATTTACTGCTCGGCAATCACTCATATATATACAATACTACAGATGGCAGATGTTAATTTATCGTTTACAAACAATATTGCAGCAACATTGATCGATCACATTCGATGCACATTATACACAACTATGCACTTTCATTCATGTTAGCCTGGACGTGTGCTTGTTACTATAAGATCGCGTTTCATAAATATTGATTACGCATATGAACAAACATTACAAACATGCACTGTATGTGTGATATTTGACACTTTCACATTGAGATTTATTTGCGGAAAACAACATTTCAGCCAAAAAAATACAACGCCCACTTTGAAAGCATTCGCGCCGCTCACATACAAACAAGTGAATACAATTAGCAATCATTACAAACTCACTACCATTGGACTAATTGTACTATAAATCCCCCAAACAACATGGCCAAAGCATCACTTGTGATCCACATCAGATCAAGTGCTTACCTTGTTACGCTGTTTTGAAAGATGGATGACGATGACATGGTAGACGCTGCTGGTGCTGCTATTGGCGAACTAGCTGTTGGTCGAATCAGGCAGCCTCGGCGGCTCAGACCGAGACGAAGGGGTCGTCTGGTTCGAGGTCCTCGTGTCTACAGGGTGAGACCCACCTTGGAAAACATGAGCGACTTTGAGGTTTTTGATAAGTATCGGCTCGATCGCGAACAGCTCATTGGCCTTTACGAGCTTCTTAAACCTCATTTGGAGCCACGTATACAAATAAGGACTGCTGTTCCCCCCATGAGTAAGATGCTAAGCTGTCTATACATCCTGGACTCCGGGAGTTTTCAATCCGGAGAACTGTACATGCATGGCCTGGCTCAAGGTACATTCTCTGTGGTGTTTGATAACTTTCTGGACGCCATGGTACGTATCAGTAAGCAATACATAGGATTCCCACAGAATGATGGTGATTGGAGGCGCCTGAAGCGGGAATTCTTTGATATTGCTCAATTGCCCAATGTCTTGGGAGCCATAGATTGTACCCACATTGCGCTGCGTGCTCCAATTGATGACTTGCCCTTCAGAAATCGCAAACATTTTCATAGCCTCAACGTGCAGTATGTTTGTGACGCACGGATGAGGATTATGCATGTGTATGCGAATTTTGGAGGGGCTTGTCATGATGCCCGCATCCTCTCTCTGTCGTCCCTGTGGAGCCAGTTTGAGGAAAGACAAATGCCCCCTGGTTATCTCGTTGGTGAGTATTTGTGCTCAACATGGTTAATAATGTTGACAATTGGCCCTGTATTTTTTAACTGTTAGCGTCATGTTCAGCTATAGGATTAAATTTAACCATTTGTTATTTAACGACGCTAATGTCTATTTTTATTTAAATGCAGATATGTAGCATGTCTTACCTTAAGTGTTCAGATAGAGAATGCAATGTAACCATGTAGTTAGCATTTTACACAAGGTTTGTTTTCAGAACAATACGCATATGTAGCATGTCTTAGCTGAAATGGGAAGCTATTATCTCATGCAATTTAACCCTGTCATTGTCTCTTTCTGCTAATGTCTAGTTTTATTTAAATGCAGATATGTAGCATGTCTTACCTTAAGTGTTCAGATAGAGAATGCAATGTAACCATGTAGTTAGCATTTTACACAAGGTTTGTTTTCAGAACAATACGCATATGTAGCATGTCTTAGCTGAAATGGGAAGCTATTATCTCATGCAATTTAACCCTGTCATTGTCTCTTTCTGCTAATGTCTAGTTTTATTTAAATGCAGATATGTAGCATGTCTTACCTTAAGTGTTCAGATAGAGAATGCAATGTAACCATGTAGTTAGCATTTTACACAAGGTTTGTTTTCCGAACAATACGCATATGTAGCATGTCTTAGCTGAAATGGGAAGCTATTATCTCATGCAATTTAACCCTGTCATTGTCTCTTTCTGCTAATGTCTATTTTTATTTAAATGCAGATATGTAGCATGTCTTACCTTAAGTGTTCAGATAGAGAATGCAATGTAACCATGTAGTTAGCATTTTACACAAGGTTTGTTTTCAGAACAATACGCATATATAGCATGTCTTAGCTGAAATGGGAAGCTATTATCTCATGCAATTTAACCCTGTCATTGTCTCTTTCTGCTAATGTCTAGTTTTATTTAAATGCAGATATGTAGCATGTCTTACCTTAAGTGTTCAGATAGAGAATGCAATGTAACCATGTAGTTAGCATTTTACACAAGGTTTGTTTTCAGAACAATACGCATATGTAGCATGTCTTAGCTGAAATGGGAAGCTATTATCTCATGCAATTTAACCCTGTCATTGTCTCTTTCTGCTAATGTCTATTTTTATTTAAATGCAGATATGTAGCATGTCTTACCTTAAGTGTTCAGATAGAGAATGCAATGTAACCATGTAGTTAGCATTTTACACAAGGTTTGTTTTCAGAACAATACGCATATGTAGCATGTCTTAGCTGAAATGGGAAGATACAGAATAATATAGAAATTTTATTTTTTGTAGGTTTCTGACAAGTTTTAATATGGATTATGGTTTTTAACTTAAAAAAATTTATACAACAATATACTAGTTTAAGTATTCTGTTTGAATTATGTTCTGTTCAAAATTTATAGGTGATTCTGGGTACATGAGCCGGCCTTGGCTCATTACCCCCTTGCGTAGCCCGACTGATGTGTCTGAGGAGCGCTACAATAGGGCTCATAAGAGAACCAGGGCGGTGGTTGAAAGGATGTTCGGGCTCCTGAAGATGAGATTCAGGTGCCTGGACCGTTCTGGAGGAGCACTCCAGTACAACCCAAAGAAGGTGGCGAAGATCGTTGTAGCCTGTAGCGTCCTGCATAATATTGCACAGCGGGCTGGGATGCTGCAGGCCGTCCCGGTGGACAGAGACCTCCTCAGAGATGAGGAGGATGATCCTGTTCTAGAGGGGGAATTCCAGGACGAGGGACTTGATGTCAGAGCAGACGTCATCAACCGCCACTTTAGACGGTAAAGAATAGAAGTTAGACTGTAGTATTTTCAATAGATGTGAACTCTAGGGAAATGACAAGTAGAGAATTGTGCAAACATGTTAGTATTGATCAAATGTTAGAATAATTTTTAATTTTCATAATATAGGTGATGCTCTGGGCATTGGGTCCTATAGCGAGTCTTTGCCACCTGGTTTTTAAAGAGGACATCAGATGGTAAGTAGAAATGTATGGACTGTTGCTGGCATGATTTGTACACAAATACATCATATGGCATACATTTTAAAAAATAGATTTTTGTTTACACATTACTTAAAATGTACATAATCAGAAAGGGATACTCTAGAATGACTATGGTTCAATGTCACACAGAGGTTTTTTATGCTCAATATGACTCATCTTCACACTTGATAGAAAATAACACAGGTTCATACACAGGCTTAGTAAGCTAGTGACAGATATTTATTATGAAATGGGGGGTGGGAGAGGGGTACAGAACTGATTCACACAATTGTATGAATTTTTTATTTAAAATTTATTACATTAGGGAGATGACTTAATCTAAAGACTGAAAGGGAACAATTTGAAGCCTGACAGTCAAGATTGCCCAGACTGACAGTGGGGAAAAAGCCAAGATTTAAATTGAAGTATACCAATGGGATCATGTCTGGCATTATCTTTCAATTCTGCTGACCTTGAAAACCATACAAAGACATGTTCACATGGTAAGTGCAAACTATTTGATAGAATAAGGCTGTGGAGACATCCTATTGGAGACACTTAGATGATTTTCTATTTTGTAGATGGTATTTCCCAGTCCTCTATTTAATGAACTGATGAATAAGACACCTATTGAAGATCAACTGTTTACCCCTGAATTGACTTTCAAAGACCATGCATTATCCAGGTTGGTGCATGCTAGTTAAGAATCACATGAAGAATGTTGATTATTGTTAGCTTACATACATTAGTCATACTTATTTCATCATTAGATATTTAGGGATCACAATCAGAAAAAGGAATACATATTATAGTTGATATAGAGGTATTTGAATGGACATGAAATATTAGATTTATGTTCAGCATACATATATTGTTGAAATGTGATATACATTATTATGTATAATTTGATTTTTGGATATTTAAATTGAATTTTTAATCAACAATATAATGGTGTATGTATTTCATTAATTTTAAATCAATTTAATGATTATCTTTAAAAAATGTTGATCAAAGTTAGAGCATAGACACCATATGATTTTAAATGTATTTTATGAATATTTGACAACGTGTGTATTAACTTTGTTCCATTTTTATTATTTTTCATTTCAGATTGGCATCTGATGACTTCCAGGAATATTTAATTTTTTTCTATTAAATATATTTTGACATGTTAATAATAAACATTTTATTATTAAATACATTATTTTCAACAGATTCTACTAAATATCAATATAATCTGTAAATAAATCAAACTTGGACTCCCATGACTGGTAGTTGGCTATTTGACAAGCACATGCATAAGATAAAATAATGCTTTAATATTAGAAAATAAAATGCTTCCGAGAATATAAAAATATATTTTATAACATTAATTGGGGAGTCAGATTCTTCAATGCTTTTATATTGAAAATGTATATATTAAAATTATTTAGGATATGTAGTAAAATTTTTAATTTTTTAACATTTAATAAGGTGAAGTGGTTCAATTACATGAAAGTGACAGTGTTGTTGAATGTAAAAATAATTGTATAAGATCATGTATCTTCCTTAGGTATCTCAAAAAATTAATTGAATTTTTTTTTAAATTATTACATTTATAAATGGTAGGTCATTTAACTTGATATTGTTTAAAAATTAGTTATTGGATGCCAGGTTAATCTATGTAATTTTCTAGTGGAGTCATTTAACTATACTTAGTAATATTATGTATTTATTACAATCTTACCTCTTGGGTTAGACATCAAATATCTATATAGAATGTAAATTCCCCTTTTGTTTATTTTGTCAATGTTAAATAAAAATACAAAATGTTTGGGTCCTTAAAGGGACATTCACAAAGTATATTTTGTATAGATTTTTAAAAATATCATACAAGAATTTAAACATATTTAGAAAGTACTATAGAATTACATTCAGTCTTTAAATATACTTGTTAAAATTAAAAAAAAAATGCACATATCTTAGTCAATGATATAAGGCATCTATATGCAAACAACAATCAGCATCAAAATAGCCTATGTAGAGATGTATTTAATCCAAGAATATATATAATTACAATATAATGATTGAATAACAAAACATATTAAGTTGTTCAAATATAAGAATATTATACAAAATTCATACATAACATATAGCTTAATGTCCCTCTACGCTGAAGGCTAAAAAAGACCTCATTTAATAAATATATTTCAGTCAGTGTGTAAAACAATCTAGAATTTAATCTAAATTTGCTTTACTCATATGTTAGACTCATTTAGCAAAAGGAAGGTGCCTAGGTTTATGATATTTTAAGCATTATTGTGAAATGTTTATTTAAAGGGACATGAACTCAAAATATACTTAAAGGTAGACAGTTAAAAAATTAATGATTTATACATTCTGAATGAGTATTCTATTGGAATCAACTTTAAAACTTGTCTCATATTATGAATGCTCATTGTGATGTTGCTATCATTACTTTAAAAATAAGGCAGTAAATAGCTAATTTATTTGCTTCAGTACTCTGGACAGAACTTGATTGTTTGGAATAATTGATGCAACAATCATCAAGGACAACCCATGTTTTTATAAAACAATTGTCCGTAATATAAAATATCATTATTGATTTGCAAAGAAACATAACAAGATAACTGTTAACATTTGATAATCTGATTAAAGAATAAAGTTGATTAACATTTCATGCTCAATCACCAATGCTAAATTTGTTTGGACAGTGTCCCTTTAAGAGATTTAAAGAGTGTATTTACTTATCTTGCTATCTTGACATACTTTGCTTGAAAAGCATATCGAGATCGGCTCAGTAGATGAAGATTGGTGGATGCACAGAGATGCCTTATGTGATTGTCTCAACCATGTGCATTTAAATTTCTTCTGTTGAGGATATATAAATACTAATGGAAAATGATTCACAATTTAAAGTCTAAACAATCTTCTATCTCTACAGATCATTTGATACAATTGTTTGTAATGTCTCTTTAAAACTAAAGACGCCATTGCACAATAACATATATGAGCACTTCAGACAAATACAAGCTTGAGGTTTATTTGCGAATAACAAAGCTGTAGTTTAATATTTATAAACAGATTATCCAAGTTACTGACATTCTAACCTGAATTTTAACATTAATAAATATTGCGTGGGAAACGCATCTTGAAACACCAGATTAGCATCTTTAAACATTAGAGTCTAATGTCACGCAATAGCACACAATCAATGTGCATTATAAAGACATTTAATAGAGCAATGTCAATACTTCACAATAAATGTATTTAAAGAACAATAAAGACATACAATATGAAATGTGTATTTGTATTAAAGAAACAGACCGTTATTAAACCGAGAAATGTCGACAACATTAATAATGTGACAGGATTAGATTTTAAAGAGTATTTAATCATTAATATTTAACGGATCACGGATATTAAATCTGCGTCACACATATCCGCATGACAGGCCCATGAGTTACAAATAAGTCTACATGAAAAATGAAGTTACAGCACCACCATGAGGTATGTGTAAGGAAGTTACTAAGATATGAAACATTAAGGAACGGCCAATCAGAGTTCATCACACAAACACAACTTGAGTCAGGATGGTCTCACAGACATTATAACAATATTTCAAACTTTTATCCAATCAGATGTACAGATAAATTGTCCCATGGTGCATCTCATGTTTACTTCACCATATAAAAGTCCATTACACGTTGCCATCTTTGTCAGTTCTCTAATGCCTGCAGGCAATATATATTATTATAATTATACAACCCAGCAGGCATGTCAGTTCCCAGGTTCACCAAGGAGGAGAGCGCTGCACTGGTCCACGCCGTCAAGGACTTTTATCCCCAGCTGTTTGGGAACAAGAGGAGGTTGACAGATGCGCCTGTTAAGAAGGCCCTCTGGGAGTCTATCACCAATGCGGTTAGATTGGTGTGTGACGTCCAGAGGACCCAGGATCAGATCATGAGGAGATTCGGAGATATGAGGTTGCGTTTATCTAAAAAAGTAAACCTCATAAGGGACTGGGTACAAGCCCGTAAAAGAGGGGGCCAAAGAAAGGCCCCGCGGAAACTGTACCTACTCCCTTATGAGGTGACTTTATGCGAGCTCCTCAATCTCCGGGTCCCCAAAAGATTTAGATCCTCGCCATCCTCGGCCTCCTCTTCTTCCCTCCCAGCTGCGGGATCTGAAAGTCCTGACGCGGGGGACAGGGCAGATGCTTCTCCGTTCGGTGGCCTGGGAGGAGATGATAGAGAATCTGAACCAGGTAATTATCCAACTTCATATAATATATATATATTTTTTTTTTATAATCAAAATATGTGTATATAGTCAGATACTAAACCTATACAGATCTCACAACATACACTACATATGATGTTTAGATATCTGATTTTAGATTATTGACACATGAAATAGGAATGATGTTTCTTGCGCTCTACAGAATATGCGTCACAGAGCGGAAATGTAATTTCTCATCCACGTTAACATGGGTTTGCGGAAAGTGGCATTGCTTTATACATATTGGTGAAATGAAGGATGCGTAATTCCGCTTGGAATCATTGCGCAATGATCGCGAAAATGGCATTTCTCATCCACGTTAACATGGGTTTGCGGAAAGTGGCATTGCTTTATACATGTTGTTAAAAATTAAATGGGAATTCTTAGATTAGTGAAGAATACAGTATTCTTATTTTAAATATTATAGCTAATAAAAAACGAATAATACAAAACAATTATAACATATGGCCATCAATTGATGATTATGTAATAACAAGCAGATATTCTTAAAGATACAATAAACAACACAACTGATTGAAAATAAGAGTCCAGGATATATTTTTAATTAATTTAATTGAGGAAACTATTAACTCATGGGACTACCAAAGGATTAATATTTTTCAATTGATTTGTTATTAATGTAAATTTTTTAAACATGCCATGATTAGTATTAATGATATGCAATCCTCATTTAATATATTACAGATATGGATGTGGCTGCTGGATCCTCAAGCCAGGGCTTGTCACAGTATGGTATGTCTCTTTTTAATTGACATTTGTCTTAGAAACATGGACTGAACATTACATACTAAATACACATTGTTCAATATTTATATGTAATGTCTATTTAATAGATGAAAATTAAATAATTATTCGGATATCCTTAAATAACATATTACATTTTAATTGCATGCTCAATACCATTCATGACATCAACATATGGAGTAGATAATTCATTAACAACAACATTGTGGAATCAATTTAATTTTACATTAAAGGGATACTGAGCTACAATTATTAATATTGTCATTCAGATACAGTATGCAATATTAATAAACATAAAAATATAATACTATCATCATATGTGACATATTCTATTGCTAAATGTATTGTAAAATAAAGAAAGTACGTTTATGTGCATCTAAATTTTGGTTGACCAACCTGGGTTTTTATTGATGATTGGTGGATACCTTCAACAAACAATATTTATTGAATCCAATATTCCTTATCTGCCTTTAAGATTAATATCGAGCAACATTCTAATTATAATAGGAGTCAATGTTAAATCATTTTTTACAGTTTGAACATAGAAATCAATTATTTAAATTAATCATGTCAGTGTCCCTTTAAGACAAAATAGATTCATTCATCTTTACATTCTTTTTATTAAAAACTATTGATATATAAATCACATTCTCTGTTGGAGTTACTTTATAGATATCTGCATACTCTAACAGCACCATGATTACATATTTGTAATAATCAATTTTGTTTTGTATTGTGATAAATATGTGTTGTGTCCTAAACAAGATTACTGTACATTGCAAAAATGGCTCGATGTGACACATGTGTTTGTTTAGATTTGTCAACAGATGCTACTCAATATGTGGTTTGTGTGTATTCTTGTAACTTCTTAAGGACATATGACGGAATTATTCCGTCATAAAACAATTGAGCAAAGTGAAAGGCGTGTCCTTAAAGGGTTAAGAACATTGATCATTGGGTATATTTAGATATGCAATAGCAGCATCTGAGATGAATTTGATGTCTAATGTAGTCTGACATTAAACATATGTTCAATACAGATATTTTTACAGAATCCCCTTGATTCAATCAAGCATTTTCTGGTGTAATGACTGCTCTATTCTTCACATTTTAAAGTTGATTAATGTTAAAATTCTAGACAGATGTGATTTAGTGATATCCCAAATGTGTTTAATAATATATATCTATATCATTCATAGAGAGAGTTGGTGTGGTGAGCCCACAGGAATCCAGCAGTGACATAGAGACGCCTTTGCGGTCTCCTGGTAAGTCCATTGACTCATTTATATGTAATTGAAGGTGTATTGCTAATCAATATTATGATCATGATTCTGATGAAGCATAACATTATAAAAATTCAAAATATTTATCTTCTGATTATATATTAATTTATTTTTCATATTGAACGATTAATAATTTCTACTTTATTAGTCTACACATTTGTTATTCATAAGATGTATAACATATGTTTGTTTCCATTAGATTTTTTGACAACAGTCATCAAGTGATACACACATGAGAAATCTTAAATGTTCTATGTACTATGCTTTTATGAATTTAACATTAATACAAACAATACATTAAAATTAATATTCATTTACAATAACAAATCTATTGTCATTTGTATGCTCCATCAAAATGATGTAAATCATAACTTTGTGTGTGTATATCTTTAATGCAACATTGATGTGCGTATTTGAGCAACAGTAACATATGTTATAATATCTGATCTTAACGTGTACACAACATGTTATGTTTTACAGAGATTGCTGTCACATGTGGGACGGAGGAGGAAGAGGCTGCCTTGGAGTCTGATGGTATGTGAAATATATCTATCATGTTTCCAACATGTTTATTTTTTGGAAATCATTTTATTGAAGAGATTAAAAGTCTACAGCTTTTGCCCTTTAAAAAGGAATATTATTTGTCTGTTCAAATACACTACTGCCCCCTTTCTATATCAGGCAGCATGAAATTCTGCTTGTATATTTATTTTTAAAAATTTATAATTCATGCCATCATTATGTCACATGCATATTCCATGCCAAAACACAATAATAAGGTTCAAATTGTACAGACAGTCATTGATATTCATCTGAGTGCCTATATACATACCATATCCTCATTTCAGAATTGTTTAAAAATTCAAACACACTTCGAAGTATATTGAAAACATAATCAATTTGAAATGCGTTGATTTGATGTCAGGATGTATGAGATGTTAATATATTGTCTTTACATTTTCAGATGGATCCACCACTTCTGGTCATCTGGTTTCCGCCCCTGCCCAGTCACAGACCCCTCCCCATGCACACACCCATGACCATGGCCACACCCCTGCACAGACCCAGAGCCCTTCCCATGACCAAACTCATGACCATGCCCAGACCACTGCCAGCCCTTCCCATATTTCATATCCTGTCCATCCCAAAAAACGCCCATACACCCCCCTTCGCCGCTCTCCCCGTATTCTGGCCCGTACAGCTGCCCAGACCCAAACTCCCCACTCCCCAGCTGTACGGCCTACCCCGGAGCGGCAGCTCACCCCTCCCCAAGCCATTCACATCACTCCCCAAGCCAATCCCATCCCTCCCCCCTGTCTCAACCTTCATTGTCCTGGGTGTCAGATTGTCCTTCCCAGGCACAGCTGTAAGTATCATTCTAAATACACTTTATAAGATACTTAAAGGTACAGTGAAGTTAAATTTGTTAAATTGTGATTCAAATCCAGCATGCAATGTTAATCAAATTTATAATTTAATACTCTTATTAATTATTCGTCATTCTCTTGATATATTTATTTAAAAAAAGTAATTCCTATAATTAGTTTAAACAATAAAATACATCTGGCCATCATTTCTTTATTGTTGGATGAATGTATCCATCAACCAGCATGCACAAACAAAGTTGATAAACAAATATTGGCTTCCATAAAAAGCAACATTCTTGCTTTCAAAATATAGCTTGAGAATTAAAACATATAATGAATATGTGTAATTTATAAAGATTTGTCATGTCATGCTCTATCTGAATGAGTCCATTAAATATTTAGGTTCAGTGTCCCTTTAATTGGATATCGCTACATATACCAAACACCACTACTTGGATCCAAAATTTTATGTACAAATGTGGATACATTATCTCTTGTCTAACCCAGTGGGAATGTAATTTCTTCTGGTTGCTATGTTTACACAGCTTGTCCTCAATGCAAAAATGTTTAAGGATAGGTGTGCCTACCACAGTCTAAATTTAATTGTTAAATTTCTGATGTAAGTACAATGTAAATCCTTTAACAAGATTTGATACACTCAAGCTGTATAAGTGGATCATCTAAAACCAATTAAAGGGGACAACATGTTTGAGTAACATGTCCCTTTAATGATTTCTGTCTGTCTGAATAACCTAATTCATGTGTAAAGAATAAATGTAAACTAATTAATGTAAATAATTATTTGTCTTTATGATGACAATGTATGTATTAAATTTTTTTAGTCTGTTGTGTAATTATCCTTAATATTTAATTTTATTTTATTTTAGGCTGTGACTCAGCATGGCTCATGCTAGAAGGGATAGCAAGAGTAGAGCAGGCCGTGTTGAGGAACGCAGCTGTCCTGAGAGGGATGAACGACACCATGCAGGCCCAGCTCCGGGTTCAGGACTTGACTCTGCGTGAAATTATGCGATTACGTTCAAGGCCTGAATCTGGAGCTGGACATGCACAGGACAATGAAGAGGATGACCAGTAAGTGGAGGATCTGGATATGCTCCATGGTGGCAGATAAGAATCCTCCGTCCACATGTTGAAATTTTATTGTTAGTGTTGCCATTTGGCCTTTTTTTCTGTTTATTGTTGTGCCTGTTGCACTCTTTTACCTTGTCATATGTCTCCAATGGGGCTATGCTGGCCCTTGGCAACTCTCTTCATGGACTGTGATGCACTGTGTTACCTTGTCATATGTCTCCAATGGGGCTATGCTGGCCCTTGGCAACTCTCTTCATGGACTGTGATGCACTGTGTTACCTTGTCATATGTCTCCAATGGGGCTATGCTGGCCCTTGGCAACTCTCTTCATGGACTGTGATGCACTGTGTTACCTTGTCATATGTCTCCAATGGGGCTATGCTGGCCCTTGGCAACTCTCTTCATGGACTGTGATGCACTGTGTTACCTTGTCATATGTCTCCAATGGGGCTATGCTGGCCCTTGGCAACTCTCTTCATGGACTGTGATGCACTGTGTTACCTTGTCATATGTCTCCAATGGGGCTATGCTGGCCCTTGGCAACTCTCTTCATGGACTGTGATGCACTGTGTTACCTTGTCATATGTCTCCAATGGGGCTATGCTGGCCCTTGGCAACTCTCTTCATGGACTGTGATGCACTGTGTTACCTTGTCATATGTCTCCAATGGGGCTATGCTGGCCCTTGGCAACTCTCTTCATGGACTGTGATGCACTGTGTTACCTTGTCATATGTCTCCAATGGGGCTATGCTGGCCCTTGGCAACTCTCTTCATGGACTGTGATGCACTGTGTTACCTTGTCATATGTCTCCAATGGGGCTATGCTGGCCCTTGGCAACTCTCTTCATGGACTGTGATGCACTGTGTTACCTTGTCATATGTCTCCAATGGGGCTATGCTGGCCCTTGGCAACTCTCTTCATGGACTGTGATGCACTGTGTTACCTTGTCATATGTCTCCAATGGGGCTATGCTGGCCCTTGGCAACTCTCTTCATGGACTGTGATGCACTGTGTTACCTTGTCATATGGCTCATATATTCCTTATTTTTACAAGATTATTTATAAACGTTGTGTATGTTTTCTTACATACTAATAAAATACATTTTATTTCACAAATAATTGTCCTCATTCTTCCTGTTATTTTTTGAAAGCTCTAGTTTATGTTGTTGATCCTTAAAGGGACCTACCAAATATATTTGTTATACTGAAATCATATATGTAAGACAATAGTAAATGACTTTAAGATTAACATCTCCAATGTAATCTTATTATTTGTCTTTATATTATTTTCTCTTAGCTCTATCATTGCCTGATTATGATTAGCAGAGTAATTTCTTTATATATGTATATATAGATTGGTATTTGTGTATATATGTATATTTAAATGTTCAGATCCATGTGTGTATTTAGAAAGTCTGCATGAATTGATGCACCTTTACCAAATGATCTGAGTATTGATAAAATGATATAATCCCTGTAAAGTCTTCATTTTATTGAAATAGTATTGACTATGTGTATGCTCTTTTTAAAAACAAAATAATGTCCCTTTAAGTGATGTTGATCACAATTGTTAATGAATGTATTTCCATTTGTAAAGCGTTTTTGTCCTTTTTACAAGAACAAAGACATATAATTATATTAATAAACAATCTTATTGTAATGTTGACAGCACCTGTATTTCATTTTCAAATCTATATTAGTGTAAAAGTGTAACCAAATAAATCTCTGTGTGTAATGCAAATAATTTAGATGATGAATATTAGTTAACTAATATGTTAACAAAATACATCTCCTCCCATATATGGCTATAGGTAGGCTGACAATAATTAAACCTGAATAAATGACACGTTTAATCAATACATGTATAACTATTGTTATTCAACAACAATCCAAACATATCTTAAAACATCAATGGCATATGTATTTCTCATGTGTATCTTTTAAATGTTAAAGATATACACCATAGCTATAGTTCAAGGGACAGTCAAGTCCGAAAAGATGATTCAGGATTTGTTGTCATTCCTAGATAGCAATCTACACACATACTAGTTCCTAAAATATAAATACGTTTCTTAGTGATATGCCAAGCTGTCACTGAGTCCTTGTATTGTCTGCGGTTTTTCAGCGATCTCGGATGCGCCATGTTGCTTAAGACGTCACCTGCCAGGCTGTCCAATGATTCCTTGTATTGACTGACGTTCTTACGTGATCAGGAATATGCCTTTTATTGGATTGCGTTTTGACGCGATCAAGGATGCGCCTTTCTTTTTGGGCGTTCTTACGTGATCAATAATGTGCCTTTCATTGGATGGCGTTCTTACGTGATCAAGGAAGCGCCATGTTAAGACGGCACATGTAAAGGTAAAAAAACGTCTGATTGGATTACGTAGTCCCGCAATATTTGTGCACGTTAAAAACGTTTGTGACTGTATCAATTTTAAAAAGCTTGCGAATATGTATTATTTGCATCATGTTACATTGTTGACCCGTAGCTGATAAAGACCACCACATTCTCTTTTGCTGTATGTCTGGTTGAATCAACGAACGAAAGAAAAATGTTTTCATGCATAGGATATTTCTAGGCAAGTGCAAATCTCTACAGTCCATGTTTAATATGTTTGTCAACAATATGTTCCTTTTTCAGAAAAAATTAATGTTGTGTTTAATGTTGAATATATCTAATTAATAAATAAGCGCTATTGTGTTTGAATAAAGTAATCAATATGCAGTTATCTTTATCATATGCTAAATATATGATGCCGACTTCTTCTAAATGTAATTTCGTTGTATATTTTATTAAAGGTTCATTAGACACTCACATTATAAATCAAAAGCTTGGATTTTGTCTCTAGTTAGATAGTCCATTGTTTAACCAATACGTTTATTTTTTCTTCTGTTCTAAGAAAATGTAAGTAATTTTCTTACTCCTCGCAAAGCCTCTGAGTTTCATGTGAGTACATTCTCCAGCTTTCTCCAGTTTGTGTAAAGGGTCTTTTCATATGTTAATGATGGGGTATTGTGTTGTTTTATGGTTGTAATGGGGGTTTCGTCTATATTTTCAATATAGCTAACCCTATTTTATTTTCAAGTGTTTGAAGCTTTTTAATATTGATATCAGTATATGTTAATCTTGTTGTTTGTAGTAGTGTCTATTACATACAGTTATGTTAAAAATATAGGATACTGTCCCTTGAATGCAAATGTTGTTTTTTGTATCATGTATGAGATCCACATAGTTTAATCTTCAAATATATTATTGTTAGCATATTTTCACCCCCCCCCACTCCTAAAAGGACTTTAAACCATATTCATTGTTAAATAAAAATGTCTTTACAATAAAATATTAACACAATAATGTCTCTTAAAGAAAATAGACTTTATTTAACACGTCAATATAAATGTGATTTCAAATTTTTTTTATTTGACAAAGTACATGTAGATATACCAACAAGCTTAAAATATGTGTTAGCATATGTAATGTTGTTAAAGGGACAGTTTCGAAAATATATAATGTTTGTCATTATTCTAAAAGTCAATTCTGTAATATCAAGGATATCAAATGTTTCTCAACAATTGAACATTTGTCTGGGTTTATTTAAATTTGCTATCTAAACTTATGAGGTTGGTGTGCTCATTTCTTCGATCTTGAAGAGTGCTTGTAATCATTATACAATTTGAGCACTAGAGGGCATTTTGATAGCATTTGTATATGTAAAACCTTGTACTCATACAGCATATTATTGACCATGTATTGATCATTGATATCTAAAATGTTGTTATGTCAGAACAACAAATAAGTGGTCATTTTTCATAGTCATAGATACAAGGGTAAGCACATAAGTCACACATGTATTTCTCCATGTTTTGTTGTTTCCAACTTTATAATGCGTAATACAGTGTTTTCTTTGTAATCAATAATTTTCTGACTGTCCCTTTAAGCTGTGTTATTGGCATTCAAACAGTAATATGCCATCATGGAAAATTGTTATGGTAATTTAGTTAGCGATTCGGGAAACAGTTTGGACATCACATCACAGAAACCAATCAATATCATGAACAAGGATAGGTATGTGATGATGTGGTTTTCACACACTTATAACCCACACTCTGCAAACAATCTGCCTCCATGGACCCGGTCCCATAGAAGTCGATTATATACAGAGTGTGGTCCACAAGTGTATGAAAACAACATCATCACATACCTATCCATTACACATTAAATTAAAAAAAGCAGTGAAGATGAAAAAAATACTTACTTCCTCTTCCTTCCCCTCTTCCCACGGGGCTGAGGCTCTGGGAGAGGCAACTGCCGACTCCGAAGAGTCCTCCTTGGAGCTGTTGTGGGAGGAGTGGAAGGAAGAGTACTGGGACGACCAAGGTGAGGAGTAGATGGCTGGGGAGGAGAAGATGGATGAGGAGGAGAAGATGGCTGAGGAGGATGAGTAGATGGCTGAGGAGGAGGAGGAGTAGATGGCTGAGGAGGAGGAGTAGATGGCTGAGGAGGATGAGATGGGCCGGCAGGAGGAGATGGCCCAGCAGCAAGAGGCCCAGCAACAAGAGGCACAGCAACAGGAGGTAGACCAGAATGCGCCTCCCGGAAAAAAGTGAACATTTCTTGATGAAGCTGAAATATTCTTGTTTGGCCTTCTTCTATTCTATTCAGTATGTTGATGATTTCATTTTGTCCTTGAATAATCTGATTTTGGCCATCAAGTATTCTGTGTCGTCCTTCTATATTTTCTATCCGGGAGGTACGCATCTGGTCTATGTACTCCAGTAGAACCCGCACCTCCGCTATTTCCTCTTGTTGTGCATGTTGAACCCGTGCACGGCGGGGTGCCCGTGCACGGCGGAGTGCGGGTCTTTGAGGGACCTCGGGTTCTGCGGGTTCCGCGGGTTCCTCCTGTGCTTCCGGGGCCTCTTCATTATCTCCCGTGCGCTGTTCGTCACGGGGGGCCTCTTCCCTCCGAAGTGGAAATTCCTCACCACCACTCTCATGAGGAGGCTGTGCTGCCTCGTCCCCAGACTCTGTATATAAAAAAAAAAAAAAAAAAAAAAATGTATATATTAGCATATTTGCAAATAAAGGTTTAAATGACTTAGCTTACGATACAATTACAAATGCAGAATCATTAATCCACTTTGAAATCTAACAAACAATCAATACTATTTCCGCTTTTTCTAAACCGTGTTTGTGATATCTGTGGTCAATGTGAATGTTTTTGCGTTTTTTTTCAGTCTGTTTAAATGCACACCTAACCTATAGCCTAGATACTGATGTAACCGCAAAGTAATAGAATGCGTGTAAACAACGTTATAGCATTAATCTGATCCTTAACACATGAAACCCAATGTTTTATCTTTCATGATTTAGAAGCATACATTTTGTATCAACTTTCGAATGTACTTTTCTTATCTAATTCGCTTAATTCTCTGGATATTCTTTGCTGAAAAGCATATCTAAATATGCTTATAAGATGCTGATTGTTAGCTGAATATAGCTGCCTCCTGTGATTGTTTCACCGTGTGCATGGCTATTTCTTCATTAAAATATATCTCAAGAATGAATCAAATTAGGTAATATAAGTACATTTGAATGTTTTGTCAAATTGTATTCGCTACCTCAATCATGAAAGTAAATGTTTGCGTATAGTGTCCCTTGAAATACATTTGTATGTGAAATTATTGTTCAATAAGCTTACCGTCAGATGAGAGTGGCAGGTTCCCGGTATCGATTCCTCCGATACCGACTACTTCCACCTCGGAGATGCTGGGCCGCAACATTTCCTCCCATCGGCAGTACTCCATTTCAATGGCAGGGCCGCCACCGGTCCCTGCGGCATGTCGGGCCTCCAGGCTTAACTTTTTTTTCAGTTCAAGTTTACAGTCCCGGTACCGATGTTTGATAGAATCCATATCGCGGTTCCGGCCACCCACTGCATTGACTGCATTCCTTATCTCGTTCCAGAGCCTCCTCCTGTCAGTCGGGGTGGTCTTTTGGTGCTGCAGCATCCTATGCCTGGCCATATAGGCCTCTACGAGGGCCTCCTTCTCCTCCATCGAAAACCTCGCCTCCCTAGTCGCCTTGGCCTTCCCCTGTGATGATGCCCTCTGTTTCCCGGACTGTGAAGCCCTACTCTGACCGCCACTGGGCCCAGCCACTTGGTCATCTTGAACCAAGTGGCTGGGTCCACCCACCGCTTCCACCCCCGCTTCCTGCCCCCCTTCCTGCCCTGTTCCTCTCCCCCTCCCTCTACTCCCCCCTCTACCTGTCCCCTGCCTGGCCTCCATCTCTTCCCTAAACTAAACCCCAAATAATCAAACAAAAAGTGAGTGTGCTGAAATTAAAGGGGGGCAAAATAAAGAACTAAAAAGACAAAAAAGGTGCTTAAAGTGTGAGAGGGATGTAAAAAACAAAGAGGGTAAGGAGTATTTAAATAAACGAAAAGAATAAGACTAAAAGGAGGATATGTAAACTAAATGTAACTAGGGGATGGGTATGGGATGGGTATGGGGTATGGGATAAGAGTAAATGGGATGAAAGGGAATGGGACTACAAGGAATGGGGTATGGAGTGTAGTATGAGGGGGTAGGGGGTATGGAGTGTATGTAGTGTTATTGATAAGTGTATGTATGTATTGAATGTGTTTGCGTGTAAATGTGTTAAGTGTACAGAAAAATCACTCGCTCGCTAACTCACACTACTTCTAATTCTCACTAACAAACACTCCCACTAACGCTCACTAACTACCACTAACTGACGCTCCCACTAACAACTCTCACTAATAACTCCCACTAACTCACTCACGCTCCCACTAACAGACTCTCTCCCACTCCCACTAACTACCACTAACTCACTCACTCTCTCACGCTAACACTACCAACTGACTCTCTCACGCTAACACTAACTCTCAAAAATTCGCAAACTCTCTATTCTTAAACCTCCAATCTCCAAAGACCCAACAGCAACACAGTCAAAGAAGCCATGCTTGTGTGGTGCTTATATACCCTGTGTAAATGTTTAATGATGTACCTATTTGCGTTGTAAATTGTGTTCAGGTGTGCTTTATTAGCAATTAATATTAGTGCAATGTGTATTAGGTGTGTGAATTTGCGCATGCTCATTTTGAGTTGGTATTTGTGGAATGTGTAGAATGCGATGATGTCATAGTGGTCGTTTTCTCTAACATTGTCCAATAGTATTCTTTTTAAATGTGATTTTGCGATGGTGTGTTCTTTGTGAAGTGTTGTATATGTATGTTTGTCATAATATATAGTGATATTGAATGCGATTTTGTTTCGAGTGTATGTATATCATTTTTAATCCTTGTTGTTATTTTGCGATTTTCCGCATCTTAAAGTATATGCGTATTCCCCGTATAAAATTTTATTAAAACATTCCCCGCTTGTGAATGTGTAATGCTTGTGTGCTTTGTTGATTGATTGTTGTTGTGACATTTGCGGCGTGTTATTGTTGTGCATGATGTGGTATGTGTCATATGACCGAGCTGTACGTATTCTCGCGAGATCGAGTGTTAGGTGAAAAAAGCAATTTTTTGCCTTTCCCATTGATCTCTATGGGAGACTGTCTTACGCGGGCAGTATTACGCGTGTGACATACACGCGTTAGGAGCATCGTTAGATGGTCTTATTTTAACTCTAAATACCGGAGTCAAACAATGCCGTGCGTTAGACATAAACACGCGTGGCGTTAACAGCCCTTTTACCGCCGAACTCCAAATCTAGGCCTTATTGATTGGAATACCGGTGTCAAACTATCCTCGTGCAACGTATAGGGGGTGTTTTTGTGGATTGAATGTAAAGGAAAAGGGGCATATGTATCAAGCTCCGAATTGTGAGCTGCTGGTGCAATGCTGCTGGTGCAATGCTGAATACGCCAAGCGTATTGCTTGCCGTATTCAGCGAGGTCTGGCGGACCTGATCCGCAGTTTCGGATCAGGTCCACCAGGCCTTGATACATTTGCCCCAAAGTGCTTAATAAATTGATTGTTAGAGAATTTTTTTTTTTTTTTTTTTAAAAGGATTGATTTAAAATTGAAAGCCCTATTGAAAAGCCATGTAATGAACTTTTGAAGGAAATTTGGTTTAATTTTAATGACTATGATGATGATGATAAAAATGATTATTATTATAATTATTACTGTTGTTTATTTGTAAAACATTCTGTAGCTCTGGGTACACAAGTAGGGGTATACAATACCGTTGGTTCATGGAAAAAGGAGTCAAATATAAAACAGACTATGCAAAAATAATACAAGAGTTCAAAATCTATAGTGGGGAGACCTAAGGTTTGGGGTAGCCTGTGGATTGTAGTTCCAGCAGTGAGATAAGGCAGGTTAGATTTATTTTGTTGGTTAGGATGATGAGTGTGAGTGGGGTTAAGCCTCTTTAAACAGCTCAGTTTTCAAAGAGTGTCTGAAATGAGACAAGGTTGAAGGAAGTCTCATGGAGAAGAAGATAGAGAGTTCCTGAGAGGAGGTGCAGCACGTAAGACAACTTGAATGGAGGGAATTTATTATAAAATAATCTGACAAATGTAGGTCAGCAGTTTTGGGGAGAATTTGGAGAGGAAGTATAGTTTGGTTTGAGGTTGTTAAGAGCTTTGCAGGTTAGGATCAATATAGGGGTGGCGAACAGTAGTGATCTTCCGGTGGGAGGAGTTGTGCAGATTACCTGCATGCTGGTGTGGTGAGAGGACGCCGTCACCATCAGCTCCCAGCTCTCCGCCACTTACCTGGAAGCTTGCTCAGGTCTGGAGTGTGGCGCTCGGCAGGGGTCTGACCTGCGCGAGAGAGGGAAGTCTACAGCAGCCGGTTGCGGCTCCAACTGTTCTCCAGTTGGTTATTTTTCCTGTTTTTCTTTGCAAGCTGCACCTGGAAAGGGGTGTAGGAGGATTATGATGGTGATCAAGTGGGTCCTGCGGCCAGGCAATCTGTCCGCATAGGGGCCTGAAGCAAACTCCTCTGTGCAACTGTACACTGGGCTGGGGTGCCCAGAAGGAGAGCCCGGGGATAGCATTTGGCTGAAAGTTGGTCACGTCCGTGGCTGGTCCCTTAAAAAGAGCTAAGCTGGGAGTTTTATGTCCCTTAAAAGAGCCGTGTGTGGAAGTACATACAAGCGCAGCTTAAGCGGCTGATTACACGGTGAGCGGCTTCACTGTCCGGCTTGGTTCCGGTGTACCAGACACCCCCCCTGGTGGGGAGCACAACATCGTGGGAAGGAGTAGTGGAAGTACATACAAACGCAGTTTAAGCGGCTGATTACACGGTGAGCGGCTTCACTGTCCGGCTTGGTTCCGGTGTACCAGACACCCCCCCTGGTGGGGAGCATAGCATCGTGGGAAGGAGTAGTGGAGCAGTACAGTCTCCGTTCAGTTGCTTTCAATCCCCGGCGTGCCTGCTGTGTCTATGATATTGCCGCGGCCGTAACACAGAGATCTGCAGCGGTCGAGTCCCTTCAAGAAGGTGGGTCGGCTGGATCTCAGACTGTCAAGAAAATTACCGCTGGAAAACAGGTTATTTTTTTTTTTTGTGTTCTTTCTGCCCTGGTTGGTTTTGCTCAGGCATTTGACTCTCTTTAAAAGTCCCTTTGTGCTTATACTTTCTATCTAGCTCTGAAATGCAGTGGTAGTCTGTGAGCTTGGCTGGCAGCACTGGCATTCTATCCTAGCCAGGGTTCTAGTACCGTGCAAAAATAAGCTGCATTTTTTTCGGATATATGGTGCTGGACTAGTGTGCTTGGGTAATTTATGAATATACATGGTCCGCTGCCTGATAAAATTGCAGGAAACTCTGGAAGGAAACATTTTGGCAAAAGAGCTATAACTTTCTGTGTGGGAGACCGCCTTATTTAATCTCTATTGCCCGGATAACTAGAGAAAAACTGATCTGGCTATATATGGACTCATAACATTACTGTCACTCTTGCATTTATCAGTATTTGTGTTTAGTTCTTGTTCTTCCTCTAAGTTATTTTTATTAGTAAATTTAATTGTAAAACAGTCGATTATATTTTATATCTTAGAAGGTTATTTTTTGACCAGGTGACAGTTTGACACTTGGGTAATGAATGTCTGTGGTACTGTTACTTTCTTAAAAAAGTGTTTTCTATCTCTAACCCTTGTTTGGAGAGTGAAGAATGATTAGTTCCTTATTCACAGGTACATTCTTCTTATAGGAGGGTAATCTTTAACAATCACTGCTTTTCTCTTGGCAAAGGATGCGTTTTGTTTAATTATGATATGAGACACATGGATAGCTATTTTAGGGCATAAAATTCTATCAGATTGAGCCAGGCTTTATTTGTGTAAGGGATAGGAGTAAGGTCATCCCCCTATCACAGTTGTGGTTTCTTGTCAAGTATTAAAGGCTGTTTTTTAACTTAAAATTTTTTGAGGGCTCTGCTGAGCAGGTCAGAGTTAAATTTTTGCGGCAGTTGTATTAACTCATTCATATAACGTTTTTCTCTTATGGGGTCTTTGTTGTAGTCCCCTCTCTATACACTGTGTATGCATTGACGCATACTCCTAAAAAGCATGGGCCCTATTTTCACCTAAATAGGAGGGGCACTGGCTCCCCCTCAGTTTTTGCACCTTGTGGATTTTTTCCTTTTTCTTTTTCTTTTTTTATCAATTATTAAGCGCTGGTATCCAACACAGGAGGGTTGGGTTTTTTTTCCTTTCCCCTATATTCACGTCTTTACTTTTCACTTTCACTGTTTTCCTTTTTTTCCCTTTTTTTTTTTTTTTTTTTTTTTGTTGTCGCTTCTCGCTTTCACTCACGTGTATTTTTTTAATTATTATTATTTTTTTTTTATACAACACTTTTATCACATAAACTTATATGGATAAGTTCCTGCAAGGGAAGTCCTCTCCTAAAATGCCGGTCAAAGCTAAGGATAAAAAAACTAAAGCCTCTGAGCTCTGCCTAGATACTTCAATAGAACCTGTGACCAACTTGGTGGACTCCCACACATTATTCTCACAGTTGTCTGAGTTATTTTGACCGCAATTCGACCTAGTTAGAAAGGAGTTAGGATCTATCTCAACTGAGATTACTACTCTATCTGCTGAGGTACGACAGTTCGCACATAGAATGCAAGAGGCTGAAAACAGGATCTCTGACCTGGAAGATCAAGTCAGCACTCAGGGAAATATAATATCCCAACAGGATATTAAAATTACCAATCTTCAGGGCCGCCTCGACGACCTTGAGGATAGGGCGAGACGGAACAACATTCGAATTGTGGGTCTCCCGGAAGAAGCAGAATTTGAAGATCTTCTGAAGTTTACTTCGGTCACGCTTCCGCAGAAACTGGGTGTCCCACAATCAATGTTACCGATCGTAATTGAGAGAGCTCATAGAATTGGGGCTAAAAAAAATACAGGTACAGGACATAGTAGGAGTAGGATGTGCATATGTAGGGTGCTGAATTTTCAGGATAAAATTGAAATCATGAAACTGTTTAAGAAACTGCATGAACCTTTAATTTCGGGAATAGTAAAGTCTTACTGTTTCAAGATTTTTCTGTTGAAACTTCGACGAAGAGAAGGATAATGGCCCCCCTTTGTACCCAAATTATTGATAAAGGAATTAATGCGCGGATGGTTTATCCGGCCAAAATAATAGTTGAGTACAAAAGTGCTCGCCTGGTCCTTACGGAGGCGGGGGAGGTGAAAGATTTTCTCAAAGATAAATGAGACTTGGTTCATTCTCCCTCACCCCAGGATATATAAGTCAGGATTGGTATTCTAAAAAAGGTATTTCTTTTGTTTCAGGTTCTATTATATATGCATTCCTCCTCTCCCCTCCCCTTTTCCTTTTTTTTTTTTTTTTTTTTCCATCCCCCCACGGGTCTTCCAGTGTTTTTATTATATTGTAGTATATGGAATTTAAGTTAACTTCTTGGAATGTGGGCGGGATTTCTTCCCCCCCTAAACGCAAGTTAATTATAAAACTCTTAGCTAGACATAAACCCGATATTTCTTTCCTGCAGGAAACCCACCTAGATGAACGGGAGGCAAAAAAACTTAAGTTTAAATGGGTTGGTGAGGTGGTTACTTCTAATACTGGAGGTAGGAAATGTGGGGTAGCGATTCTTATAAATAAGAATTTAGACTATAGGATTACTCACACAGAAGTGGACCCAGAAGCCAGATTTATTATTTTGCACATTTCTATAAATAACACAAAATTTGTTCTCTGTAATATTTATGGCCCTAATAAATTCGATAGGAAATTCTGGGAGAAGATGAAGTGTAAATTGTTTCCATTGGTGAAAGAAAATTTGGTTATTGGAGGTGATTTTAATATGACCTTACACCCGGAATTGGATCGTCTTACAGGTAGAAATTTTTCAGAGAATAGGAGAATCTCAAAATTCTTTTTGCGTTTCTGCCAGAAGTTACAGGTTCATGATATATGGCGCAGGTTGAACCCGGACACCCAGAACTTCACATGTGAATCCAAAGCCCATAGAACGTTTTCACGTATAGATCTATTTTTGGTTGCAGAATCTTTACCAGCGGTTAAAATGGAAGCAGAGATTGGTGAGATCTTGGTCTCGGACCACGCTATCATTTCATTAGATATTTTTTTCCAGGATAGGAGGGATATTTTATCTCCTAGATTTGTCTTCCCGAGGTATCTCTATAATGATCCAAGATTTCTGTCTTGGTTATTAGTTAAGTGGAAGGAGTACTGTGGGTTCAATTCTGAGCACCTGCACAAAATCGAGGTTTTTTGGGAGACGGCCAAGGCAGTTTTAAGGGGAGATATTAAGGGGTATATGGTCACAAGGAATAGGAAATCTCGGTGTAGGGACATTCAACTGTCCAATCAAGTTAGAAACGGCTTTAAGAAATACTGCAGGGACCGTTCCAAGGATAATTGGAACGCGTATATAGATAGCAGAAGGGAAAGAGATGCCTTTCTGCTTCAAAAACATCAGCGAGAGGAGACAAAAATTAATTTGCGGTTTAGGGGTATCCATGGTAGCTCTGCTAAACACCTGGCTAGATTGGTTAAAGTTAGGAACAAGAAGAATTTTATCTCAGTAATACAGGCAGAAGATGGACGTACCTCTGATGTTGATGAAATCTCCGGAACCTTTTTCCGATTTTATCAGCATTTATATTCGGAAGGGGAATTTAATCAAGATAATCAGTTGGAATTTTGGTCTTCTATTTCTGTCCCCAAAATTCAAATAGAAGAATTAGATATGCTAAATGCGCCGGTCACGGTAGAAGAAATAAGAAAGCTATTTCACGCGCTAAACTCAAAGCGGCAGGTCCAGATGGATTTCCATCTGAATTTTACAAAAGTTTATCTGATCAGGTTATACCCATCTTGGAGAGACTGTTTAATAATTATTATATGTCAGATAACACAATTTCCCCTCTATTCGCTGCAGCCAATATCTCCCTGATTCTAAAAAAAGGGAAAAATCCAGAGGATCCGTCCTCTTATAGGCCTATTTCAGTCCTCAATGCGGACTATAAAATCTTAGTCTCCATTATAGCCCAGAGACTAGTGTTATGTTTGGATAGGTTGATCCATATGGATCAGGTGGGTTTTATGGCAGCCCGTAGTTCCTCTAAAAATATAAAAAAATTAACAACTTTAGTGGATTATACCTGGAATATAGAGCAACTGGAAGAGAAGTCGAATTTTAAGGACACAGCGGTCCTTACATTAGATGCGGTCAAAGCGTTTGACTGCATCTTGTGGAGGCACCTTTTTGCAACTTTAACTAAATTTGGTTTTGGGGGTAATTTTTTTAATTTTGTTTCCAAAATATATCAGAACCCGGTGTCTTACTTGCTAGTGAATGGTAGGACTTCTCCCGGTATCTCCTTGCAAAGAGGTACAAGGCAGGGATGTCCTCTCTCGCCTCTCTTGTTTAATATTGTCTTAGAACCACTGGCGTTTAGATTGCGTGAGGTCCTGCCTGGGATTCCGCTGGGTGGGCAGAACTTGAAAATTTTCCTCTATGCTGATGATGTTTTATTATTTTTGAATGAAACATCAGTTAGCATTCCGAGAGTTGTTGACACGATAAAGCTATTTAGTACATTTGCGGGCTATAAGATCAATATGGGAAAAAGTGAGTTGATGTGGCTCGGGCGTCAGCATAGAGATCGCCCCATTACATTATTTCGCAATGTCAATGCAATTAAATATCTAGGGCTAGAAATTAACAGAAATCTGAAACAGTGGTATCAGGCCAATTTTAGGACACTTTTTCAGAAAATTCAGGAGGATCTTAAGCTTTGGGCGGCTTTTCCTTTATCACTCACAGCTTCGGTTAATTTAATTAAAACTATAATTTTTCCTAAAATTCTTTATTATCTTCAGAATCTACCGCTTATGATACTTAATAGGGACTTGAAGAATTTATCCTCTTGGTTTTCGAAGTTTTTGTGGAAATCTAAGAAACCCAGAATATCGATCAATAGGCTATCTCAGAAATACACGGAGGCAGGCCTAGCTCTGCCCAGTATTAAATTATACAATTGGGCAGCCTTGATTAAAATAGCGTTGGATTGGATTGCACAGTCTAACTTGGTGTCCACATATGAGTTGGAATCGTACATGATTAAACCTTGGTCCTTAATTGCGCTTTTACATTGCCCGCCAAAGCTTTTACCGACGAGGGTATCCTCCCTTAGCTCAGTTAGGAATATAGTGGCGATATGGCATAAGTTTTGTAAAATGGCCAAAATAGATCCATCTTTTTCCGACTATTTACCTATTAGAGGGAACCCTCTTTTTCGACCGGGAATAGATCAAAAATGCTTTCAGGTTTGGCTGGCTGGAGGGCTCGAACATCTGTATCAACTACTTGATAATGAGCTCCAGATACTCCCGTGGGAGACCATTAGGGAGAAGTTCTCTTTACCCAGTACAAACCGATTTGCTTATTTTCAAATCCGCCACTTTCTTTGCGCTCAAAATTGGTATGCGACCAGAAGATGTGTCATATTTCTGTGAATGGCCTTGTTCTTTGAGTATCCTTTGTTTCCTTTTGCTCTTGCACCTATATCAACACAACCACTTCCTATAAATAATGAACTCACCCTTATCTAATTGCTTGGTATTTGTGCCGCTTACTCTGAGCAACTGCACTCAAGCTCCAAGACAGACTCTGATTTGGAATCTTTCTGAACTACGGCTCCCAGCATCTATCGTGTGACGTCACACGCCACCGGAAGTGCACTCGACATCGTCTCTCTGCTAAACTGTTAGCCGCATCTAGCTGCAGACAACTTTCCTATTTTGAACTGGACTTTACTCCACTAAGCAAACTTCATCCTTACCGGTAAGCGACCATACAAACTGATACTTAGGAGTCATACCGGACCTCATCTGGAATAATAATTGTGATTATGACATTCATTCAAACATATGTTTTTCAATCTGTTGTTACTGGATACTAGATGAGACAAATTACCTACTGTTGATATTTATTAGTTAAATACTTACACAAAGCAATCTCTCCTAGCTTAGTTAGGAATTCTACAAAGCTGGCATATTAACTATTTTTCTTGCAAGAACTAGGGCTTTATGATATCATTAACATTCACTCAATTATTGGTTACGCTGTTTTTACCCTGTGCAAAGAAGTAATATTCTCCCATCTCAGAAGTAAAACAGCATTACCGCATATTATCTGAAAGGGGATTGTAGAGACACCACTATTACCACATTCCTATTCACCTATGTGGAAGTGCTCTCCATCACCCATCCAACACATAAAAATTTAACCTGCAGCTGTGGTCCTTATCTACCTTTATCTTCTTTTTTCTCAAATTAGGGGATTAATCATTACACTAATACCAAGCCTTGAATATGGACCCAGCAGGATTAATCAGCCATGTGGAGGCACTCACACTGACTGTAGAAAATTTAACAAAAGGAATGACTGCCTTACAAACTGAGAACACCTCTCTTAAACAGTACATTAATGACAAAATTAACACATTAAAGGTTACATTAAGTACCCATGAACCACAGCCCAATCCTCCTCAACCTTTTTCAGGTAACCGCAATGAATTTAGAGAATTTAAAAATTCCTGTTACCTATACTTCCAGTTAAAACCGAAAACTTACCCCAATGACCACTTAAAAGTCTTGACCACTATTTCTTATTTACGGGGAGAACCACGCATATGGGCTAATTTTTTCTTTGAGACTGATGACCCAATTCTCTTTTCACTTGAACAATTCTTTAAAGCTATGGCACAACTCTATGACGACCCATTTAAACAGCTCTCAGCTGAAACTGCTATGCGTTCTCTACGCCAAAACAAAAGACAAGTCGAGGATTATATAACAGATTTTAAAAAATACGCAGCTGATACTCTCTGGAATGACTTGTCCTTGAGAAATCAATTTCGCCTGGGCTTGTCTGACAGCCTTAAAGACAAACTTGCTAGACAACCATTACCTGACACCCTTGACAAACTTATAGACCTATCCATAACCTTAGATAGACGTATTAGAGAACGACGATCTGAAAGACGTTACCCAGACACAGTACAGAAACACCCACAAGTCTACCACACTCCCATTCTGCCATCCAAAACTATCACCAAGTCATCATCTGTGCCAATGGAACTTGGTTTTATAAGAGGACCTTTAACCCCACAGGAAAAACTCAGGCGTAAGGCTAACGACTTATGCATGTACTGTGGCGGATTAGACCATACCATCAGAGATTGTACCCAATTGCAACGCAAGAATGGTAAGCATAGGATGGTACAAATATGTTCGTCCTTAAAACACTCACCAACTAACCATTGCTCTCTACCTATTCTGTTGCAGTGGGAACATCAGCGACTGCAGACCCAGGCAATACTTGATTCTGGTGCCAGCCACAATTACATTGACTTTGACTATGTACACTTAAATAAAATACCGTTACTTAAAAAGTTAAAACCAAGTCTCCTTCGTTTTGTAGATGGTAAAGAAATTTCCACTGGTCCAATAACACATCATACCATTCCACTACGCATAACCACTGATACACATCATACAGAATTTGCCTCTTTTGATGTAATACCTTCACCCCTTTTCCCTGTGATTTTAGGGATTCAGTGGTTCAAAAAACATGATCCCACTATTGTTTGGTCTAAATCAACCGTTTCATTTGATTCCTCCTATTGTAAAGACAATTGCCTATACCATGAACAGTTGCTTCTCACTGAACCTGTCACTGTACCCCAAGAATATATCCAATTCACTGACGTTTTTAGTAAAAAGGACTCAGAGGTTCTGCCACCCCATAGGACATATGACTGTCCCATAGACCTACTACCAGGTGTAGATATACCCTATGGCCATATATTTCCCCTGTCTGATTCTGAACTACAACATCTCAAGACTTACTTAAAAGAAAACTTAGAAAAGGGTTTCATACGTCCCTCTACCTCTCCTGCTGGTGCGGGCATATTCTTTGTTAGAAACAAAGACCAATCTCTCAGACCTATCATCGACTACAGAGAATTAAATAAACGTACCATAAAAAACAGATACCCTCTACCCTTAATTCCTCAACTAATAGATAGATTGAAAGATGCTTCTTTCTACACGAAATTAGACCTCAGAGGAGCCTATAATTTAGTTAGAATCAAATCAGGACATGAATGGTTAACAGCTTTCCGTACTCGCTATGGTTTATATGAATACACAGTAATGCCTTTTGGTCTGTGTAATGCCCCTGCCACATTTCAATATTTTATCAATGATATATTTAGAGACTTACTAGATCTTTTCGTAGTAATTTACCTTGATGACATTTTGATATATTCTCCCACTCTCAAGGAGCATATAAAACACGTCAAAATTGTCTTAACACGCCTTAGAGAAAATTCCCTCTATGTGAAGTTAGAAAAGTGTATTTTTCGCTCAAAAAGGATCAATTTCTTAGGTTATGAAATCACCCCAGATGGAATACAAATGGAAGGTAATAAGGTATCAGCCATTCTCAAATGGCCAGCTCCGACAACTAAGAGGGATGTCCAGAGGTTTATGGGCTTTGCCAATTTCTATCGCAAATTTATAAAAGATTTTGCTGCCCTAACCAGACCACTAACCAACCTCACCAAAAAGGAGGGAAGGTTCATATGGAATGAACAATTACAACAAATCTTTGACTTTTTAAAAGCTGCATTTACTTCAGCTCCAATTTTACGATTTCCCAATCCCAAACTCCAGTTTATCCTTGAGGTAGACGCCTCAAATTATGCACTTGGAGCTATATTGTCCCAAAGACAAACTAGTTCCGAACCCTTACATCCAGTTGCCTTCTATTCCAGGGTCATGACCTCTCCTGAATTAAACTATCCGATAGGAGATAAGGAACTACTGGCAATTAAGGCTTCATTGGAACATTGGAGACACTTACTCGAAGGTACTGAAATACCAATCTTGATATATACTGATCACAAAAATTTGGAGTACCTCAAAAGCAATAGGACTCTCTCTGCACGACAGGTACGTTGGAATTTATTCCTTGCCCGTTTTAATTATCTCATCACGTATAGACCTGCTTCAAAAAATAAAAAGGCCGATGCTCTTTCTCGCCAATTTCCTCAACCTCCTATCCATCATGAAGAATCTCCTCTAATCCCTCCTGAACATTTTTTAGGACTCTCTGTAACCCATACTAAGCTCTTCAGAGATGAACAAATGAAAGATGCCACCCTACCTAAATCTGTCCTGAACCAATATCCCGATGGATTATATCATCATCATGACAAGGTTTACGTACCCCCTGTCCTTAGAGAACAAGTCTTGAACACGCTTCATGATTCACTACTTGGTGGGCATCCAGGCATCAACAAGACTCAAGAACTTCTCTCTCGTTTTTTCTGGTGGCCTAAACTTTCATCGGATACAGCAAATTATGTAAAGACTTGTAAGGTTTGTGCTGTCTCAAAATCCTCTAGGACCTCAGCTACAGGGAAATTGATACCTCTACCCACTCCGGAACGTCCTTGGTCAGATATTGCCATTGATTTCATCGTCGATCTACCAATTTCTAATAAACAGAACACTATTCTAGTAGTTGTGGATCTATTTAGTAAAATGGCTCATTTTATACCCTACCATAAACTACCTACTACACTTGAGACCGTCACTCTGCTCCTCTCTCATGTCTTCAAACTCCATGGACTTCCAACGACCATTACTTCTGATAGAGGGACTCAATTCACCAGCAGACTATGGAAAGAATTATGCCGCACTCTCCGTATCACCAGCCGCCTCAGTACTTCATTTCACCCACAGACCAATGGTCAAACAGAAAGGACTAATCAATGGATTGAGCAATACCTGCGCTGTTTCATTTCAGCTCGACAGGATAATTGGGTAGACCTCCTACCTCCTGCTGAATTTGCTTTCAACAACACCTACCACAGTTCCACCAAAGCTTCACCATTTTTTATCAACTATGGATTCCATCCCACTTTTCATTGGCAGAATTCTAACCAAAACACCTGTCCAGTGGTGAATGAACTGGTAAACACGATTTCGGATGCTTTTTCATTAACAACTGAAAATATAAAGCTTGCCAAAGAAACATACAAACGCCACTATGATAAAAGACATACACCATCCCCAGGATATCGGATCGGTGATTACGTTTGGCTTTCTACTCGTAACCTTCGTCTACCTTTCCCTTCCAGGAAGCTTTCTTCTACTTATATAGGACCATTTCCCATTGCTAGAATAGTGAATGAGAACGCTGTCACCTTGACCTTACCATCCCAGATGAAAACTCATCCTACCTTCCATGTTTCTCTCCTAAAACCCTATCGTACTCTCCGTCACCATTCTATGCAGGATCCTCATCTACCTTCGTTACCTCTACCTCCGGACGAATATGAGGTCCACAGTATCCTTGACTCTCGCCTCCTCAGAGGCTCTCTACAGTATTTGATACATTGGAAGGGTTACCCCGACTCGGAAGATTCTTGGGAACCAGCTGCTAACCTCTCAGCTCCTCGACTCCTTGCCCAATTTCATAGCCGTCATCCTGACCGTCCTGCTCCTGATCCCCGGAGTTGATCATTTGGGGGGGGATCCTGTCATATTTCTGTGAATGGCCTTGTTCTTTGAGTATCCTTTGTTTCCTTTTGCTCTTGCACCTATATCAACACAACCACTTCCTATAAATAATGAACTCACCCTTATCTAATTGCTTGGTATTTGTGCCGCTTACTCTGAGCAACTGCACTCAAGCTCCAAGACAGACTCTGATTTGGAATCTTTCTGAACTACGGCTCCCAGCATCTATCGTGTGACGTCACACGCCACCGGAAGTGCACTCGACATCGTCTCTCTGCTAAACTGTTAGCCGCATCTAGCTGCAGACAACTTTCCTATTTTGAACTGGACTTTACTCCACTAAGCAAACTTCATCCTTACCGGTAAGCGACCATACAAACTGATACTTAGGAGTCATACCGGACCTCATCTGGAATAATAATTGTGATTATGACATTCATTCAAACATATGTTTTTCAATCTGTTGTTACTGGATACTAGATGAGACAAATTACCTACTGTTGATATTTATTAGTTAAATACTTACACAAAGCAATCTCTCCTAGCTTAGTTAGGAATTCTACAAAGCTGGCATATTAACTATTTTTCTTGCAAGAACTAGGGCTTTATGATATCATTAACATTCACTCAATTATTGGTTACGCTGTTTTTACCCTGTGCAAAGAAGTAATATTCTCCCATCTCAGAAGTAAAACAGCATTACCGCATATTATCTGAAAGGGGATTGTAGAGACACCACTATTACCACATTCCTATTCACCTATGTGGAAGTGCTCTCCATCACCCATCCAACACATAAAAATTTAACCTGCAGCTGTGGTCCTTATCTACCTTTATCTTCTTTTTTCTCAAATTAGGGGATTAATCATTACAAGATGGGAGTGGCCCGAGATCAAGATCTGTATCAGAAAATTTATTGGAGGTGACGCATCAATCTCTCTATTATATGATATTATGCTTTCCAAACAAGGCATAGGGGAGAAGGATAAATTGATTCAACCCTGGTTATGCTATATCCCAGCTTTAGATTTTGAGTTAATATCTAAAAGTCTGGCGGCAGTGGCTAGGTACCCGGTTGCAGAGAGCTGGAAAGAATCTCATTTAAAATTATTAAACAATTTTTATTATGCTCCGGCTACATTAGCTAAATATTACCCTGGTAAACTATTTATATGTGAACACTGTTCCTATGTCCGGGCGGATATCTGCCGTATGTTATGGACCTGTCCTAAAATTTTTCAATTATGGCAGAAGGTCCAATATTGGTATAACAGAGTATTTGAAAGTACTATTTCCCTTTCTTTTAAAGATGTAGTGTTACTTTTTTTTGGATGAGGGAACCAGCGTTACTAGGCGGGTCTTAAATACTATTATATTGACGGTGAGGTATAATATCTTTAAAAAATGGGTATCAAAGACTTCCCCCTCTCTCTCCTCAGTGTTAAGGGATATTCAAGCTCATATCATCTTCGAATCCTTTCATATACAACAGGTATCTGAAAAAAGAATTAGAGAATTTTTGATAGGCTGGGCTCCGGTGATTAAATCCTATACCTCTAGCCTTCAGAAGCAGATCCTATTGCCTTTTCTAACCTCGGTGAGTTTTGCTGAGCTGGTCATACTGCAGGTATTTCCCGAGACTTGGCTTAGGAATGCTCGTGATATAAATTAAGAGGGGATAATAGAAACTTCATAAGGTAACCATCATATTCTAGTATATTTGACTCAGTGGGGGGGGGGGGGGGGCTCTGCTCCCTTTTTTTTTTTTTTTTTTCTCCTCTTTTCTTTTGTTTTGTTTTGTTTTGTCATGTTTGTGTTGTTATATGGTTATTTTGGTTTTATGGTGTCTTATATATTGTTTATATTCTTATAAAATATTAGCCATTATGATGTTAGCTGATGTGGATCATTGGATACGGACAAATTACAGTCTGAAAATTTAGTTTCATTCAGTGTTTTGATTATATTATCTTCATTTCACTTGAGACAGTTTTATGTTTTGTTATCTTGACTGTCCTGTGTGACAGTGACCATGTTGTGAATTTGGTAATTTTCTTTATGTTCTGAATGGCAAAGCTTAAATAAAGATTATAAAAAAAAAAAAAAAAAGGATCAATATAAATATTTTAAGCAGAAACTGTTTTGCAATAGTTTAGTACAATTATATTTAATTCATATTTTTTTAAACTGACTGCTGTCAATCAAGCTATGACAGCATAATTTCCACTACCGTACAATTATATAAACCCATTTAGTATCTCAAAGACTTGCCTTTGATAAAAACATTCTTTGGATGCCCCAACAAGAATAATCAACACATGGAAGAGAGGTGATGTCACTAATCGTTTGTTGTAATAGGCTTAACTCTTCCAAAGTGAATCACACCAATGCTAAGCATACTGCACTGCTTTGATATTTCTTATAATCGCTTACCATCAAATCATTGCAAAGGACCGACCCATCTATTTTTGACATAAAGCAATTCTCAAACAAAGCAGCTAAGCTTGAGTCAACAGATTACACATCTACACCATTATTTACCAAGTGCTAATTTAAAAAGCATTTTGAATTAAAGCAAAACCATGATGACTCCCTCTTGTTAATCCATCAACACAGCGTGGCAAAGCTGGCATGAAATTCCTTTGGAAGAACGCCATTTTGTGCATTTTAGAAGTTACGTAGCGAAACGCCCGTGACTACGTGACAGACAAACGATAAGCGGAAATATGTGACAATGAGCATCAAATTAAAGATAACCTGGCAAAGGGCAAATGATCTTTCTCTTGTCTCAGTGTAACATTAGTATAGAAGGAGATAATATAAATACGTGGCACAGATAGGGGCGCTGTCTTTTATATTTTCTTCTACTGCCAGGCGGTATTTGCTTTACTACACGTAATGACACATTATTATTATATGCTGATGGTTTGTAGGTACGCACCAGACAAAAGTGTGAGATTACATATTTCAATGTTGACAGTGTTCACCTTTCCTTAAAGGGATATGAAACACAAACATTTTCTTTTATGATTCAGGCAGAACATACATCCACTTTACTTCTATTATCAAATTTGCTTTGTTCCCATGGTATTCTTTATGGAAGAGATACCTAGGTAGGCATCAGCAGCACTGTAGTACAGGAAATAGTGCTGCCCTCTAGTGTTCTTGCAAATGAATAACATTATTGTAAAACTGCTGCCTTATACTGCTCCAGAAATCTGCACCAAAGAATAATAACAAATAAAAAAAATTCAATTTGATAATAGAAATAAAAAGAAAAAAATACGTAAATGTTTGGGTTTCAAATCTGAACAAACCTGTCTGTTACTGAATTGCAGACACAGCTAGACACATAGGCCAGATTACAAGTGGTGCACACATTTTTTTATTGCTCATGAGTGCTAACTGCCCTCAAGATAAAAAATGAGCGCTGACAGGATAGCACTGGTATTACAAGTTAAAAGTAAAATGTTAGCGTGTGAGCGAAAGACTCAGGCACGCTAACTGCAGGACTTCGGATATAACAACCGCGCTAACTCCTTTCGTCATAGATTTCTATGGGGCAATCTAAATTTTATCATTTGTGCACTAGATCAACTGCGCTAAAGCCGAAGGCGCGTTAGAAATACTTTTCATTCCTATTTCTTCACATATAAGAAAATATTTTTTTATTTTAAAATATATATGTATATTGTATATTATATATATATAAACTAAGGTAGAAGAAGCTCCATGCCGTGAGGGGTGAAACACGTGTAGCAGACAACAGGCTAGCCACCGCTCTGTAGTGTAATGGAGCGGTGACTTAAAGGTGATTCCTATAACTGAGAACCGTTGAATACTAAAACAGAATCTTGGCGTGGATAAATATTGAAATTAGCAGTGTACTACTTCTGCACTATGCTGTTAGAGTAAGCACACGCCACGTGAGGGCAAACAGTGTTGTCAACACATGCTGTAAGTACTTGCTGTGTCAGTGGTGGATGTAAGCAGAGAGGACTGGGACTGCCAAATTACAGACTGAGCCGCGAGTACAAGGCAAATGTATTGAGGAGAATACTGATGTTTAATGATATGTGGATATGGCAGTCAACTCTGATATCATAATATGAGCGGTGCTACTCTATAACAGTCTATGGGGCCAATTTATCATGGCCCGAATGCTGCTATATGCAGCTGTTTCTGCACGAGCAATCAACTAATCATTGTATCCACCCGGGCAATGACGTTTGTGCAAAGAGGCTGAACGCCCCGGAGGGGCGGGGGACAACAATTAGTTGATTGCAGATGATTCATCTGTCAATCAAATTCTGAAAATGGCAACCGGAGCTTCAGCTATTAGCCGTTTAGCGTTTATAGGGAAATATAAACGCTACACGGCTAAGTATCTACTAAAGATTTCATGAATTAAACTCTCATTCATTTTTTCAATACTATTGTTTCACTTTTGCTTATATAGCTAACTTGACATTCACTTTAAGACCGCTGCTCCTTAACTCGTCAGCCACCTCTGAGGCGGCAGACAGCAATCCGACCTATCACATACGATCAAGTTTATTGACACCCCCTGCTAGCGGCCATTTGTCCGTGAATCTGCAGGGGGCGGCATTGCACAAGCATTTCACAAGCATGCGCTGTCTGCATTTGTTGATGTCTGGTGGACATGATCGCTACAGCGGATCATGTCCGCCAGACACATGATAAATAAGCCCCTATGAATTTACATAGCTGAATAATGATGTGCTACTATGGCCTAGATTTATCATAGCTGAGGCATACAGGGGCACATATACGCGCCCCTGTATGCCTCAGCTCACCTGTGGCGGGGCGAAATTACCCGTAGGTAATCAACATTGCACATGAGCACAATTTTGCGCTCGCGTGCAATCCCGCCCCCTGCCCGCGCACAGCCAATCACGTGTGGGCAGGAGCTGTCAATCTCCTCGTTTGGACTCGACCAAGGAGATTGAATTTCGCCATTTTAGAGGTGGCGAAGAGCTTAGGGTGACCGCTGCTTGATAAATCATGGTGAGCAGTTCTTGTGAGAACTTGCTGCCATAGGGGCTTGATAAATCTAGCCCTATGTGTGCTTGTTTTTTTACTCCCTGAAGCCCTAGTAGACGATTTGCATAGTGAAGGGGAATGTTCAGGATATTGCCAGATTGACTCATCTAATGAAATTGCTAAGGGTGCTGTTTTCCTAAATTCAATATAAGGACAGAATGGTTTATCTATTTTGATCTCTAAGGAGCCATTAGAATTTATAACATCATTTTGGGAGCTCCCATAATTCCTATGCGTGGCCACATGTAAGGGACTTTATTTAGGGTCCGTTTGGGAATACATCTTTAAAGTTCTATACAGCTATTTTATCTATTTATAGGACGTTTCTGCTTGCATGTGTTTCAGAATGTGTTCATATAATCATATTTGATGTTTGATATATATGATATTGATTTTTACACTCTGTTTTAGATATTTCTCACAACCCATTAGTATTTGCACTGATTTATTCAAATGTATTTAGTGACTATGGTTATTTGCTGGTCTGTCTGTAAACCAGAGACAATAAGCTTTATGCTAATTTTTCTCTAGGTAGTCTAACTTTCTTTTAGAATATATATACTGTATAAATATATATAAATAAATATATATATATATATATATATATATATATATATATATATATATATATATATATAGAGAGAGAGAGAGAGAGAGAGAGAGAGAGAGAGAGAGAGAGTTAAGAGTTTATCTATATTTTATTTTTGCATAGTATATACCACAAAATAAGCACTGCACTGCAAAATGTATAATTACAAATTAATGTTCTCAATGGCATTAAAAAAAAACAACAACTGAGATCTCACTGACATTTAAAGTTAATGTACTGGCTCAATTAACTGGGATACGTCAACTTTCTAGTGAAGCAAGCAGGAATATTCTATTGACTCATACTGTGATGCATTAATATCATCTAAAAAAGACTTAAATAAAACAATAAGAGGCTAATCTAGGCTTCTGTCTTCAGGGGATAATTGAGAGAAGCCCATAAAGACTTAGACACTCAGACGCCAATACAGGTGACAGTGAAGCTCTAAAGCTTTGGTAGGTAATAGACAAAAACATATCCGACTGTCCTGGCCACAGCACACGTCTTTATCTGCAAGAAAGTGTAAAAGAGAATGGTAATCTTATTCCTAACAGCATTCTAGCTCACCACCAAAAAGGACATTTGAACAAGTGACTTGCTTGTCCCTCTATTTGCCCCATTTCAACTATTCTTGTAAAGTTACTGTTATTAACATAAGTTCAAAATAGGGTAGAATAATGTATCAATTTTCTGATGATGCAATTGTTTCCTATTGGCTTCTGCTTCCTTCCTGGAAGATCGGCAAAAATTCTAAAACAAAGAAACGTTAATGAAGTGACAATATTGTATATCATTTTTCAAATTCATTTGGTGGATGTTCAAATGGATAGGTTTGAAAATAAATCTGAAAATCTCCTGAACATACATACTAATTATTTGTGCAGCAATTCAGATGTGGTTCTGGTTCCTACATAAATGGTCAACTATTAATTATAATATATACTCTGCTCTGCATTTTTACTAAATCTATAGCACTATACAATTTTTTTCTAGGAATCTAGTTAGTAATTTATATTATTTTGTTGTCTACAATTAACTTCTTTTTACAACAGAAGGAGGTCAATGTAGATCTAACTATATTTTTAGCAAGCTCCCTGTGAACAGCCATGGTGTAATTATACAATTATTTATGTGATCTCTTTTACGTGCTTTACACTTTCATTAGAAGCAAGGAAAAAATGAGAGGCATACTCTAAATTCCGTTGTGGAGACAGCCAAGTTTCCATATCCCTGCCTATACAGACTATTTAAAAGGTAGCCTTAACCCTGGATTGCCATATAGGGCTGCAAGGCATAGTTCTAAATGGGTTGTGTACCTCTAGGGAAGCCAAAGGGTTAAGGACGTCCTTTAAAATCTGCAATGACCTCATTGTTGACAGACAAGTAATGTGTAGTACTAAGTGCAGTACATTCTTGACACTGGTGCAATTAGGTTTTAATTTGAGCTACTTATTCAGAACATAGTTCTGAAATCTCTATAATCCTCAGATTTAAACAGTTATTTCGGCAGCTACACGATTCATATGAGGAGGACAAGAGCCTGCATGTTGTAGTATTCTAATGCATTAAACAGCCATTTATTTAGACTTACATAGTGTGAAACTGTTTATGAGATGGATACATGATAATAATGATAATAATCACAATGTCCCTGTGTTTTAGGCTGGTAGGGTTTCTGCCTATATAGGAGAGCAGCTCTTGATGAAAGCCTCTCAAGTTATTTAAACAATAGATTGGCCAAAAACACATTCTCTGTGGTTGTTTGCATTACTTCATGCTTTTTGTTAGGTATACGTTCTGCCTTATTTGGGGCTACAGGAGCAATGTTACACTACAGGCAAGGTTTATTATGAAGCAAATACCCCTATAGGTTGCAGGCTCACACATTTGACCCGACAACTGATATATTTTAGCAGCAGTTTAAACAGCTACATCATAAACCCTCTCCGCCAAAATGCAATTGGCAGATGAAAATTACCCCCCGGATTTGACTGGGTTGCATTGACAAGTCTTACTCTCATGCAGTTGGTTGTATTGGGGATTGGACTTGCAAACGTGTTCCCTCATGCAATGATAAACATGGGGAACAAATTCGGCCCACAATAAGATGCGGAAAGGCTCACAAAATTTTATTCCTGTCTGCTCTTAAATTGATAAATGTTGCCCTTTTACCCAATGCATACTGTTATAGTGTATCATTAGTTTTATTGTATCAGGCCCCTGAGTACGCTGATCATTTGAAAAAAATAAACAGGCAGACAGATAGATTATAGATAGATGATAGATAGATGATATATACTGTAGATGATAGATGATAGATATATAATAGATGATAGATAGATGATAGATAGATGATAGAAAGATAGATAGATAATAGATGAAAGATAGATTAATGATAGATAGATAGATAGATAGATGATAGATAGATAGATAGATAATAGATGAAACATAGATTAATGATTGATAGATAGATGATAGATAGATAGATAGATAGATAGATAGATAGATAGATAGATAGAAAGATAGATAATAGATGATAGATGATAAATAGATGATAGATAGATGATAGATAGATTGATAGCGCTTATCAAATAGACATGGCTCCACGGTGAAACTCTTTATGCATTGAGAAGTGAACAATTATCAGATAGATGCGGCTTCACAGTGGAACTATTTCTATGCTTTAAGCTTTCTTTATATTGGGCATAATTGGCTGACGAAAAATACAGCAACTGAAATCACAGTAGCAGGAACACAGAATTGGTAAATGGTACCTCAGGAGCCCAAGACTTGTTACTACAGGAAAGCAAGCAAGATACTGGCAAGGCAGTGAGCAGATGTTGTTGGAAAAGAGGACAAGTAACTGGCACTGCAGGGGAGGATACTGGTACCACAACAACACAAGCAGATTACTGGTACTACAGGAACACAAGCAGATTACTGGTACCACAGGAACACAAGCAGGTTACTTGTACTACAGGAACACAAGCAGAATACTGGTACTACAGGAACACAAGCAGGTTACTGGTACCACATGAACACAAGCAGAATACTGGTACTACAGAAACACAAGCGGAATACTGGTACTACAGGAACACAAGCAGATAACTGGTCCTACACGAACACAAGCAGGTTACTGGTACTACAGGAACACAAGCAGAATATTGGTACTACAGGAACACAAGCAGGTTACTGGTACTACAGGAACACAAGCAGAATACTGGTACTACAGGAACACAAGCAGGTTACTGGTACTACAGGAAAACAAGCAGGTTACTGGTACTACAGGAACACAAGCAGGTTACTGGTACTACAGGAACACAAGTAGGTTACTGGTACTACAGGAACACAAGCAGGTTACTGGTACTACAGGAACACAAGCAGGTTACTGGTACTACAGGAACACAAGCAGGTTACTGGTACTACAGGAACACAAGCAGAATACTGGTACTACAGGAAAACAAGCAGGTTACTGGTACCACACGAACACAAGCAGAATACTGGTACTACAGGAACACAAGCAGAATACTGGTACTATAGGAACACAAGCAGATAACTGGTACTACACGAACACAAGCAGGTTACTGGTACTACAGGAACACACGCAGAATACTGGTACTACAGGAACACAAGCAGAATACTGGTACTACAGGAACACAAGCAGGTTACTGGTACTACAGGAACACAAGCAGAATACTGGTACTACAGGAACACAAGCAGGTTACTGGTACTACAGGAACACAAGCAGGTTACTGGTACTACAGGAACACAAGCAGGTTACTGGTACTACAGGAACACAAGCAGGTTACTGGTACTACAGGAACACAAGCAGAATACTGGTACTACAGAAACACAAGCAGAATACTGGTACTACAGGAACACAGGCAGGTTACTGGTACTACAGGAACACAAGCAGGTTACTGGTACTACAGGAACACAAGCAGAATACTGGTACCACACGAACACAAGCAGAATACTGGCACTACAGGAACACAAGCAGAATACTGGCACTACAGGAACACAAACAGAATACTGGTACTACACGAACACAAGCAGGTTACTGGTACCACACGAACACAAGCAGAATACTGGTACTACACGAACACAAGCAGAATACTGGTACCACATGAACACAAGCAGATTACTGGTACTACAGGAACACAAGCAGGTTACTGGTACTACAGGAACACAAAGAGATTACTGGTACTACAGGAACACAAGCAGGTTACTGGTACTACAGGAACACAAGCAGGTTACTGGTACCACATGAACACAAGCAGGTTACTGGTACTACAGGAACACAAGCAGAATACTGGTACTACAGGAACACAAGCAGATAACTGGTACTACACGAACACAAGCAGGTTACTGGTTCTACAGGAACACAAGCAGAATACTGGTACTACAGGAACACATGCAGAATACTGGTACTACAGGAACACAAGCAGGTTACTGGTACTACAGGAACACAAGCAGAATACTGGTACTACAGGAACACAAGCAGAATACTGGTACTACAGGAACACAAGCAGAATACTGGTACTACACGAACACAAGCAGAATACTGGTACTACAGGAACACAAGCAGGTTACTGGTACTACAGGAACACAAGCAGCTTACTGGTACTACAGGAACACAAGCAGGTTACTGGTACTACAGGAACACAAGCAGGTTACTGGTACTACAGGAACACAAGCAGAATACTGGTACTACAGGAACACAAGCAGGTTACTGGTACCACATCAACACAAGCAGAATACTGGTACTACAGGAACACAAGCAGAATACTGGTACTACAGGAACACAAGCAGATAACTGGTCCTACACGAACACAAGCAGGTTACTGGTACTACAGGAACACAAGCAGAATATTGGTACTACAGGAACACAAGCAGGTTACTGGTACTACAGGAACACAAGCAGAATACTGGTACTACAGGAACACAAGCAGGTTACTGTTACTACAGGAAAACAAGCAGGTTACTGGTACTACAGGAACACAAGTAGGTTACTGGTTCTACAGGAACACAAGCAGGTTACTGGTACTACAAGAACACAAGCAGGTTACTGGTACTACAGGAACACAAGCAGGTTACTGGTACTACAGGAACACAAGCAGAATACTGGTACTACAGGAAAACAAGCAGCATACTGGTACTACAGGAACACAAGCAGGTTACTGGTACTACAGGAACACAAGCAGAATACTGGTACTACAGGAACACAAGCAGAATACTGGTACCACACGAACACAAGCAGAATACTGGTACTACAGGAACACAAGCAGGTTACTGGTACTACAGGAACACAAGCAGAATACTGGTACTACAGGAACGCAAGCAGAATACTGGTACTACAGGAACACAAGCAGAATACTGGTACTACACGAACACAAGCAGAATACTGGTACTACAGGAACACAAGCAGGTTACTGGTACTACAGGAACACAAGCAGATTACTGGTACTACAGGAACACAAGCAGGTTACTGGTACTACAGGAACACAAGCAGGTTACTGGTACTACAGGAACACAAGCAGGTTACTGGTACTACAGGAACACAAGCAGCTTACTGGTACTACAGGAACACAAGCAGGTTACTGGTACTACAGGAACACAAGCAGGTTACTGGTACTACAGGAACACAAGCAGAATACTGGTACTACAGGAACACAAGCAGGTTACTGGTACCACATGAACACAAGCAGAATACTGGTACTACAGGAACACAAGCAGAATACTGGTACTACAGGAACACAAGCAGATAACTGGTCCTACACGAACACAAGCAGGTTACTGGTACTACAGGAACACAAGCAGAATATTGGTACTACAGGAACACAAGCAGGTTACTGGTACTACAGGAACACAAGCAGAATACTGGTACTACAGGAACACAAGCAGGTTACTGTTACTACAGGAAAACAAGCAGGTTACTGGTACTACAGGAACACAAGTAGGTTACTGGTTCTACAGGAACACAAGCAGGTTACTGGTACTACAAGAACACAAGCAGGTTACTGGTACTACAGGAACACAAGCAGGTTACTGGTACTACAGGAACACAAGCAGAATACTGGTACTACAGGAAAACAAGCAGCATACTGGTACTACAGGAACACAAGCAGGTTACTGGTACTACAGGAACACAAGCAGAATACTGGTACTACAGGAACACAAGCAGAATACTGGTACCACACGAACACAAGCAGAATACTGGTACTACAGGAACACAAGCAGGTTACTGGTACTACAGGAACACAAGCAGAATACTGGTACTACAGGAACGCAAGCAGAATACTGGTACTACAGGAACACAAGCAGAATACTGGTACTACACGAACACAAGCAGAATACTGGTACTACAGGAACACAAGCAGGTTACTGGTACTACAGGAACACAAGCAGATTACTGGTACTACAGGAACACAAGCAGGTTACTGGTACTACAGGAACACAAGCAGGTTACTGGTACAACAGGAACACAAGCAGGTTACTGGTACTACAGGAACACAAGCAGGTTACTGGTACCACATGAACACAAGCAGGTTACTGGTACTACAGGAACACAAGCAGAATACTGGTACTACAGGAACACAAGCAGATAACTGGTACTACACGAACACAAGCAGGTTACTGGTACTACAGGAACACAAGCAGAATACTGGTACTACAGGAACACAAGCAGATTACTGGTACTACAGGAACACAAGCAGGTTACTGGTACTACAGGAACACAAGCAGGTTACTGGTACAACAGGAACACAAGCAGGTTACTGGTACTACAGGAACACAAGCAGGTTACTGGTACCACATGAACACAAGCAGGTTACTGGTACTACAGGAACACAAGCAGAATACTGGTACTACAGGAACACAAGCAGAATACTGGTACTACAGGAACACAAGCAGATAACTGGTACTACACGAACACAAGCAGTTTACTGGTACTACAGGAACACAAGCAGAATACTGGTACTACAGGAACACAAGCAGAATACTGGTACTACAGGAACACAAGCAGGTTACTGGTACTACAGGAACACAAGCAGAATACTGGTACTACAGGAACACAAGCAGAATACTGGTACTACACGAACACAAGCAGAATACTGGTACTACAGGAACACAAGCAGGTTACTGGTACTACAGGAACACAAGCAGGTTACTGGTACTACAGGAACACAAGCAGAATACTGGTACTACAGGAACACAAGCAGGATACTGGTACCACATCAACACAAGCAGAATACTGGTACTACAGGAACACAAGCAGAATACTGGTACTACAGGAACACAAGCAGATAACTGGTCCTACACGAACACAAGCAGGTTACTGGTACTACAGGAACACAAGCAGAATATTGGTACTACAGGAACACAAGCAGGTTACTGGTACTACAGGAACACAAGCAGAATACTGGTACTACAGGAACACAAGCAGGTTACTGTTACTACAGGAAAACAAGCAGGTTACTGGTACTACAGGAACACAAGTAGGTTACTGGTTCTACAGGAACACAAGCAGGTTACTGGTACTACAAGAACACAAGCAGGTTACTGGTACTACAGGAACACAAGCAGGTTACTGGTACTACAGGAACACAAGCAGAATACTGGTACTACAGGAAAACAAGCAGCATACTGGTACTACAGGAACACAAGCAGGTTACTGGTACTACAGGAACACAAGCAGAATACTGGTACTACAGGAACACAAGCAGAATACTGGTACCACACGAACACAAGCAGAATACTGGTACTACAGGAACACAAGCAGGTTACTGGTACTACAGGAACACAAGCAGAATACTGGTACTACAGGAACGCAAGCAGAATACTGGTACTACAGGAACACAAGCAGAATACTGGTACTACACGAACACAAGCAGAATACTGGTACTACAGGAACACAAGCAGGTTACTGGTACTACAGGAACACAAGCAGATTACTGGTACTACAGGAACACAAGCAGGTTACTGGTACTACAGGAACACAAGCAGGTTACTGGTACAACAGGAACACAAGCAGGTTACTGGTACTACAGGAACACAAGCAGGTTACTGGTACCACATGAACACAAGCAGGTTACTGGTACTACAGGAACACAAGCAGAATACTGGTACTACAGGAACACAAGCAGATAACTGGTACTACACGAACACAAGCAGGTTACTGGTACTACAGGAACACAAGCAGAATACTGGTACTACAGGAACACAAGCAGATTACTGGTACTACAGGAACACAAGCAGGTTACTGGTACTACAGGAACACAAGCAGGTTACTGGTACAACAGGAACACAAGCAGGTTACTGGTACTACAGGAACACAAGCAGGTTACTGGTACCACATGAACACAAGCAGGTTACTGGTACTACAGGAACACAAGCAGAATACTGGTACTACAGGAACACAAGCAGAATACTGGTACTACAGGAACACAAGCAGATAACTGGTACTACACGAACACAAGCAGTTTACTGGTACTACAGGAACACAAGCAGAATACTGGTACTACAGGAACACAAGCAGAATACTGGTACTACAGGAACACAAGCAGGTTACTGGTACTACAGGAACACAAGCAGAATACTGGTACTACAGGAACACAAGCAGAATACTGGTACTACACGAACACAAGCAGAATACTGGTACTACAGGAACACAAGCAGGTTACTGGTACTACAGGAACACAAGCAGGTTACTGGTACTACAGGAACACAAGCAGAATACTGGTACTAAAGGAACACAAGCAGAATACTGGTACTACAGGAAAACAAGCAGAATATTGGTACCACACGAAAACAAGCAGAATACTGGTACTACAGGAACACAAGCAGATAACTGGTCCTACACGAACACAAGCAGGTTACTGGTACTACAGGAACACAAGCAGAATATTGGTACTACAGGAACACAAGCAGGTTACTGGTACTACAGGAACACAAGCAGAATACTGGTACTACAGGAACACAAGCAGGTTACTGGTACTACAGGAAAACAAGCAGGTTACTGGTACTACAGGAACACAAGTAGGTTACTGGTACTACAGGAACACAAGCAGGTTACTGGTACTACAGGAACACAAGCAGGTTACTGGTACTACAGGAACACAAGCAGGTTACTGGTACTACAGGAACACAAGCAGAATACTGGTACTACAGGAAAACAAGCAGAATACTGGTACTACAGGAACACAAGCAGGTTACTGGTACTACAGGAACACAAGCAGAATACTGGTACTACAGGAACACAAGCAGAATACTGGTACCACACGAACACAAGCAGAATACTGGTACTACAGGAACACAAGCAGAATACTGGTACTACAGGAACACAAGCAGGTTACTGGTACTACAGGAACACAAGCAGAATACTGGTACTACAGGAACGCAAGCAGAATACTGGTACTACAGGAACACAAGCAGAATACTGGTACTACACGAACACAAGCAGAATACTGGTACTACAGGAACACAAGCAGATAACTGGTCCTACACGAACACAAGCAGGTTACTGGTACTACAGGAACACAAGCAGAATATTGGTACTACAGGAACACAAGCAGGTTACTGGTACTACAGGAACACAAGCAGAATACTGGTACTACAGGAACACAAGCAGGTTACTGGTACTACAGGAAAACAAGCAGGTTACTGGTACTACAGGAACACAAGCAGGTTACTGGTACTACAGGAACACAAGTAGGTTACTGGTACTACAGGAACACAAGCAGGTTACTGGTACTACAGGAACACAAGCAGGTTACTGGTACTACAGGAACACAAGCAGGTTACTGGTACTACAGGAACACAAGCAGAATACTGGTACTACAGGAAAACAAGCAGAATACTGGTACTACAGGAACACAAGCAGAATACTGGTACTATAGGAACACAAGCAGATAACTGGTACTACACGAACACAAGCAGGTTACTGGTACCACACGAACACAAGCAGAATACTGGTACTACACGAACACAAGCAGAATACTGGTACCACATGAACACAAGCAGATTACTGGTACTACAGGAACACAAGCAGGTTACTGGTACTACAGGAACACAAGCAGGTTACTGGTACTACAGGAACACAAGCAGAATACTGGTACTACAGGAACACAAGCAGGTTACTGGTACTACAGGAACACAAGCAGGTTACTGGTACTACAGGAACACAAGCAGAATACTGGTACCACACGAACACAAGCAGAATACTGGCACTACAGGAACACAAGCAGAATACTGGCACTACAGGAACACAAACAGAATACTGGTAGTACACGAACACAAGCAGGTTACTGGTACCACACGAACACAAGCAGAATACTGGTACTACACGAACACAAGCAGAATACTGGTACCACATGAACACAAGCAGATTACTGGTACTACAGGAACACAAGCAGGTTACTGGTACTACAGGAACACAAAGAGATTACTGGTACTACAGGAACACAAGCAGGTTACTGGTACTACAGGAACACAAGCAGGTTACTGGTACCACATGAACACAAGCAGGTTACTGGTACTACAGGAACACAAGCAGAATACTGGTACTACAGGAACACAAGCAGATAACTGGTACTACACGAACACAAGCAGGTTACTGGTACTACAGGAACACAAGCAGAATACTGGTACTACAGGAACACAAGCAGAATACTGGTACTACAGGAACACAAGCAGGTTACTGGTACTACAGGAACACAAGCAGAATACTGGTACTACAGGAACACAAGCAGAATACTGGTACTACAGGAACACAAGCAGAATACTGGTACTACACGAACACAAGCAGAATACTGGTACTACAGGAACACAAGCAGGTTACTGGTACTACAAGAACACAAGCAGATTACTGGTACTACAGGAACACAAGCAGGTTACTGGTACTACAGGAACACAAGCAGGTTACTGGTACTACAGGAACACAAGCAGAATACTGGTACTACAGGAACACAAGCAGGTTACTGGTACCACATGAACACAAGCAGAATACTGGTACTACAGGAACACAAGCAGAATACTGGTACTACAGGAACACAAGCAGATAACTGGTCCTACACGAACACAAGCAAGTTACTGGTACTACAGGAACACAAGCAGAATATTGGTACTACAGGAACACAAGCAGGTTACTGGTACTACAGGAACACAAGCAGAATACTGGTACTACAGGAACACAAGCAGGTTACTGGTACTACAGGAAAACAAACAGGTTACTGGTACTACAGGAACACAAGCAGGTTACTGATACTACAGGAACACAAGTAGGTTACTGGTACTACAGGAACACAAGCAGGTTACTGGTACTACAAGAACACAAGCAGATTACTGGTACTACAGGAACACAAGCAGGTTACTGGTACTACAGGAACACAAGCAGGTTACTGGTACTACAGGAACACAAGCAGAATACTGGTACTACAGGAACACAAGCAGGTTACTGGTACCACATGAACACAAGCAGAATACTGGTACTACAGGAACACAAGCAGAATACTGGTACTACAGGAACACAAGCAGATAACTGGTCCTACACGAACACAAGCAAGTTACTGGTACTACAGGAACACAAGCAGAATATTGGTACTACAGGAACACAAGCAGGTTACTGGTACTACAGGAACACAAGCAGAATACTGGTACTACAGGAACACAAGCAGGTTACTGGTACTACAGGAAAACAAGCAGGTTACTGGTACTACAGGAACACAAGCAGGTTACTGATACTACAGGAACACAAGTAGGTTACTGGTACTACAGGAACACAAGCAGGTTACTGGTACTACAGGAACACAAGCAGGTTACTGGTACTACAGGAACACAAGCAGGTTACTGGTACTACAGGAACACAAGCAGAATACTGGTACTACAGGAAAACAAGCAGGTTACTGGTACCACACGAACACAAGCAGAATACTGGTTCTACAGGAACACAAGCAGAATACTGGTACTATAGGAACACAAGCAGATAACTGGTACTACACGAACACAAGCAGGTTACTGGTACTACAGGAACACAAGCAGAATACTGGTACTACAGGAACACAAGCAGAATACTGGTACTACAGGAACACAAGCAGGTTACTGGTACTACAGGAACACAAGCAGAATACTGGTACTACAGGAACACAAGCAGGTTACTGGTACTACAGGAACACAAGCAGGTTACTGGTACTACAGGAACACAAGCAGGTTACTGGTACTACAGGAACACAAGCAGGTTACTGGTACTACAGGAACACAAGCAGAATACTGGTACTACAGAAACACAAGCAGAATACTGGTACTACAGGAACACAAGCAGGTTACTGGTACTCCAAAAAAACTAAGAAGACTCTCACAAAGATGTGGATATCTCCTGAAAGTATGCACATGTAAGCACTCTTAGCCTAGACTTTGAGGCGGTTTTTCCTGACCGGGTAGAAATAAAATATAACTTTTATTATGAATTGCACTTAAAATAAGGGTAACACACAAATTAAAATCGACACTAGCACTTTCATGTAATTGGACAGTATATATTCACTTAGGTGGAGGACTGTAATATCAGTGGCCTGTAATGTTTATATCTGTGCCCCCAGAATTGTGCTATATTTGCTGTGCTATACTTAGAAAGATGGGTCCCACAATACTGTGTATGTTTAATCAATTTATAGCATACACTCTCTATAGGAATATTGGGGTACCCTGGTGATCCCAGTATATGTAATGTCAGCCAGGAATGGTTCTTTATGGACCCTCTCTGTTTTTGATACATGAGAGCTGTTGTTTGATTATGGAACAACAAATGCAGTTTTGTTGAATAATACGTTAGTATTTGTTAAAGCGCTCTATGGATGTAGTATTCTGGAGTTGCCTCTGTGTGCCTGAATAATGTCACAGTAAAATGTGTAAATAAGTGTTATAAAAGGTGATTTGATTCAAGCGCAACTCTGATATTATATAAAGTCTTGAAAAGCTGTCCGTATTTGTGCAATATAATCTCTGTGTCTCTCTATTATTTGTATACATGAGAGCTATCCAAGACTCAACATACGCTACGAATACTATTGTATTAGTAATATATGTAACTTGAAATTACAATATTGTTATTTTTCGTTTTGGAGACGTAACCTTCTCTGTGATTCCCCAAAAGGGCACACTTTTTATTTTCCTATGTGTACGCTACAGACATCCAAATGCCCGTTTTTTTATTTCAAGAGAACATATTCCTGTATTGCCTGTATCAGTATTGATTATATTTGGCTATATATGCCTTTTAGTCTTTTAGGCAGTGTCTTAATTATAAGGAAACATATTCTCTATATTGCCACTTGGGTCAGAGTTATGTTTGGCTCTGTTTACGCTATTCACAGAGCCTTTGGTGAGCTAATTTACGCTATTCACAGAGCCTTTGGTTCAGTCTACTTCTATTACTGGTATCACTGTTGATGTATTTTAACTACAATTGCGTTTTGTAAGCGTTCCATACAGCAAATAATCTCAGGCATAATTTAAATGTAATTATTATATAGGTATTCAGCCAAATATCTACTCTTAGATTATGCCTGAGATTATTTGCTGTATGGAACGCTTACAAAACGCAATTGTAGTTAAAATACATCAACAGTGATACCAGTAATAGAAGTAGACTGAACCAAAGGCTCTGTGAATAGCGTAAACAGAGCCAAACATAACTCTGACCCAAGTGGCAATATAGAGAATATGTTTCCTTATAATTAAGACACTGCCTAAAAGACTAAAAGGCATATATAGCCAAATATAATCAATACTGATACAGGCAATACAGGAATATGTTCTCTTGAAATAAAAAAACGGGCATTTGGATGTCTGTAGCGTACACATAGGAAAATAAAAAGTGTGCCCTTTTGGGGAATCACAGAGAAGGTTACGTCTCCAAAACGAAAAATAACAATATTGTAATTTCAAGTTACATATATTACTAATACAATAGTATTCGTAGCGTATGTTGAGTCTTGGATAGCTCTCATGTATACAAATAATAGAGAGACACAGAGATTATATTGCACAAATACGGACAGCTTTTCAAGACTTTATATAATATCAGAGTTGCGCTTGAATCAAATCACCTTTTATAACACTTATTTACACATTTTACTGTGACATTATTCAGGCACACAGAGGCAACTCCAGAATACTACATCCATAGACCGCTTTAACAAATACTAATGTATTATTCAACAAAACTGCATTTGTTGTTCCATAATCAAACAACAGCTCTCAGGTATCAAAAACAGAGAGGGTCCATAAAGAACCATTCCTGGCTGACATTACATATACTGGGATCACCAGGGTACCCCAATATTCCTATAGAGAGTGTATGCTATAAATTGATTAAACATACACAGTATTGTGGGACCCATCTTTCTAAGTATAGCACAGCAAATATAGCACAATTCTGGGGGCACAGATATAAACATTACAGGCCACTGATATTACAGTCCTCCACCTAAGTGAATATATACTGTCCAATTACATGAAAGTGCTAGTGTCGATTTTAATTTGTGTGTTACCCTTATTTTAAGTGCAATTCATAATAAAAGTTATAATTTATTTCTACCCGGTCAGGAAAAACCGCCTCAAAGTCTAGGCTAAGAGTGCTTACATGTGCATACTTTCAGGAGATATCCACATCTTTGTGAGAGTCTTCTTAGTTTTTTTGGAATATTTATTTTTATGCATCTAGCACCATTCCCTACATAATATAAACTCCATAAACTAATAAACATTAAGTTTAGAATTATATAATAACAGGGAAATAGCCCTTGTGGTGCCTTTGTTCGTGTGTTGTAAAAAAGGTTACTGGTACTACAGGAACACAAGCAGAATACTGGTACCACACGAACACAAGCAGAATACTGGCACTACAGGAACACAAGCAGAATACTGGCACTACAGGAACACAAACAGAATATTGGTACTACACGAACACAAGCAGGTTACTGGTACCACACGAACACAAGCAGAATAATGGTACTACACGAACACAAGCAGAATACTGGTACTAGACGAACACAAGCAGAATACTGGTACTACAGTAACACAAGCAGGTTACTGGTACTACAGGAACACAAGCAGAATACTGGTACTACAGGAACACAAGCAGGTTACTGGTACTACAGGAACACAAGCAGGTTACTGGTACTACAGGAACACAAGCAGGTTATTTGTACTACAGGAACACAAGCAGAATACTGGTACTACAGGAACACAAGCAGAATACTGGTACTACAGGAACACAAGCAGGTTACTGTTGCTACAGGAACACAAGCAGGTTACTGGTACTAATGGAAACACAAGCAGAATACTGGTACCACACGAACACAAGCAGAATACTGGTACTACAGGAACACAAGCAGAATACTGGCACTACAGGAACACAAACAGAATACTGGTACTACAGGAACACAAACAGAATACTGGTACTACAGGAACACAAGCAGAATACTGGTACTACAGGAACACAAGCAGGTTACTGGTACCACACGAACACAAGCAGAATACTGGTACTACACAAACACAAGCAGAATACTGGTACTACAGTAACATAAGCAGAATACTGGTACTACAGTAACACAAGCAGGTTACTGGTACTACAGGAACAGAAGCAGAATACTGGTACCACACGAACACAAGCAGAATACTGGTACCACACGAACACAAGCAGAATACTGGTACTACAGGAACACAAGCAGATTACTGGTACTACAGGAACACAAGCAGAATACTGGTACAACAGGAACACAAGCAGATTACTGGTACTACAGGAACACAAGCAGAATACTGGTACACACGAACACAAGCAGGTTACTGGTACCACACGAACACAAGCAGAATACTGGTATCACACGATCACAAGCAGAATACTGGTACTAAAGGAACACAAGCAGAATACTGGTACTACAGGAAAACAAGCAGAATATTGGTACCACACGAAAACAAGCAGAATACTGGTACTACAGGAACACAAGCAGAATACTGGTACGACACGAACACAAGCAGAATACTGGTACTACAGGAACACAAGCAGAATACTTGTACTACAGGAACACAAGCAGGTTACTGGTACCACACGAACACAAGCAGAATACTGGTACCACACGAACATAAGCAGATTACTGGTACTACAGGAACACAAGCAGATAACTGGTACTACAGGAACACAAGCAGAATACTGGTACCACACGAACACAAGCAGAATACTGGTACCACACGAACACAAGCAGATTACTGGTACTACACGAACACAAGCAGAATACTGGTACTACAGGAACACAAGCAGAATACTGGTACCACACGAACACAAGCAGAATACTGGTACCACACGAACACAAGCAGATTACTGGTACTACACGAACACAAGCAGAATACTGGCACTACAGGAACACAAGCAGAATACTGGTACTACAGGAACACAAGCAGAATACTGGTACTACACGAACACAAGCAGATTACTGGTACTACAGGAACACAAGCAGTATACTGGTACTACAGGAACACAAGCAGAATAGTGGTACCACATGAACACAAGCAGAATACTGGTACTACAGGAACACAAGCAGAATACTGGCACTACAGGAACACAAGCAGAATACTGGTACTACAGGAACACAAGCAGAATACTGGTACCACATGAACACAAGCAGAATACTGGTACTACACAAACACAAGCAGATTACTGGTACTACAGGAACACAAGCAGAATACTGGCACTACAGGAACACAAGCAGAATACTGGTACCACATGAACACAAGCAGAATACTGGTACTACACAAACACAAGCAGAATACTGGTACTACAGGAACACAAACAGAATACTGGTACCACACAAACACAAACAGAATACTGGTACTACACAAACAAACACAAACAGAATACTGGTACTACACGAACACAAACAGAATACTGGAACTACACAAACACAAGCAGAATACTGGTACTACAGGAACACAAACAGAATACTGGTACCACACTAACACAAACAGAATACTGGTACTACACGAACACAAACAGAATACTGGTACTACAGGAACACAAGCAGAATACTGGTACTACACGAACACAAGCAGAATACTGGTACTACACGAACACAAGCAGAATACTGGTACTACACAAACACAAACAGAATACTGGTACTACACGAACACAAGCAGAATACTGGTACTACACGAACACAAGCAGAATACTGTTACCACACGAACACAAACAGAATACTGGTACTACAGGAACACAAACAGAATACTGGTACCTCACGAACACAAACAGAATACTGGTACTACACGAACACAAACAGAATACTGGTACTACAGGAACACAAGCAGAATACTGGTACTACACGAACACAAGCAGAATACTGGTACTACACAGACACAAGCAGAATACTGGTACTACACGAACACAAGCAGAATACTGGTACTACACGAACACAAGCAGAATACTGGTACTACACGAACACAAGCAGAATACTGGTACCACACGAACACAAGCAGAATACTGGTACTACACGAACACAAGCAGAATACTGGTACTACACAAACACAAACAGAATACTGGTACCACACGAACACAAACAGAATACTGGTACTACACGAACACAAACAGAATACTGGTACTACACGAACACAAGCAGAATACTGGTACTACACAAACACAAACAGAATACTGGTACCACACGAACACAAACAGAATACTGGTACTACACGAACACAAACAGAATACTGGTACAACACGAACACAAGCAGAATACTGGTACTACACGAACACAAACAGATTACTGGTACTACACGAACACAAGCAGAATACTGGTACAACACGAACACAAACAGAATACTGGTACTACACGAACACAAACAGAATACTGGTACCACACGAACACAAACAGAATACTGGTACTACATGAACACAAACAGAATACTGGTACTACACGAACACAAACAGAATACTGGTACCACACGAACACAAACAGAATACTGGTACTACACGAACACAAACAGAATACTGGTACCACACGAACACAAACAGAATACTGGTACTACATGAACACAAGCAGAATACTGGTACTACACGAACACAAACAGAATACTGGTACCACACGAACACAAACAGAATACTGGTACTACACAAACACAAGCAGAATACTGGTACTACACGAACACAAACAGATTACTGGTACTACACGAACACAAGCAGAATACTGGTACTACACGAACACAAACAGAATACTGGTACCACACGAACACAAGCAGAATACTGGTACTACACGAACACAAACAGATTACTGGTACTACACGAACACAAGCAGAATACTGGTACTACACGAACACAAACAGAATACTGGTACTACACGAACACAAACAGAATACTGGTACTACACGAACACAAACAGAATACTGGTACTACACGAACACAAGCAGAATACTGGTACTACAGGAACACAAGCAGAATACTGGCACTACACGAACACAAGCAGAATACTGGTACTAAACGAACACAAGCAGAATACTGGTACTGCACGAACACAAGCAGAATATTGGTACAACACGAATACAAGCAGAATACTGGTACCACACGAACACAAGCAGAATACTGGTACTACAGGAACACAAGCAGAATTCTGGTACTACAGGAACACAATAAGGCTACTGGTACCACAGGAACACAAGCAAGATACTGGTACCACTGGAACACAGGAACACAAACAGGTTACTTGTACCACAGGAACACAAGCAGGTTACTGGTAATACAGGAATACAAGCAGGTTACTGGTACCACAGGAACACAAGCAGGTTACTGGTACTACAGGAACACAAGCAGGTTACTGGTACCACAGGAACACAAGCAGGTAACTGGTACTACAGGAACACAAGAAGGTTACTGGTACCACAGGAACACAAGCAAGATACTGGTACCACTGGAACACAGGAACACAAGCAGGTTACTTGTACCACAGGAACACAAGCAGGTTACTGGTACCACAAAAACACAAGCAAGTTACAGGTACCACAGGAAAACAAGTAGGATTTGGGTACCAAACGAACACAAACAGGAAACTGGTAACATAAGAACACAAGCAGGATACTGGAACCGCAGGAACACAAGCAGGATACTGGCACCATAAGAACACAAGCATGTTACTGGTAGCACAAGAAAACAAGCACAATATTGGTAACACAAGAACATAAGCAGGATACTGGTACCACAGGAACACAAGCAGTATACTGCTACCATAAGAACAAAAGCAGGATACTGGTACCACAAGAACCTAAGCAGGATACTGGTAGCACAAGAACACAAGCAGGATACTGGTACCACAAGAACACTCATAGGTTATTGGTAGCACAAGAACACAAGCATGATACTGGTACCACAAAAACATAAGCAGGATACTGGTACCACATGAACACAAGCAGTTTACTGGTACCACAAGAACTTAAGCAGAATACTGGTAGTACAAGAACACAAGCTGGATACTGGTACCACTGGAACAAGAGCAGGATACTGGTACCACAAGAACTTAAGCAGAATACTGGTAGTACAAGAACACAAGCTGGATACTGGTACCACTGGAACAAGAGCAGGATACTGGTACCACAAGAACTTAAGCAGAATACTGGTAGTACAAGAACACAAGCTGGATACTGGTACCACTGGTACAAGAGCAGGATACTGATACCACAAGAACTTAAGCAGAATACTGGTAGTACAAGAACACAAGCAGGATACTGGTACCACTGGAACACAAGCAGGTTACTGGTACTACAGGAACACAAGGAGGTTACTGGTACCACAGGAACACAAGCAAGATACTGGTACCACTGGAACACAGGAACACAAGCAGGTTACTGGTAATACAGGAACACAAGCAGGTTACTGGTACCACAGGAACACAAGCAGGTTACTGGTACTACAGGAACACAAGCAGGTTACTGGTACCACAGGAACACAAGCAGGTAACTGGTACTACAGGAACACAAGAAGGTTACTGGTACCACAGGAACACAAGCAAGATACTGGTACCACTGGAACACAGGAACACAAGCAGGTTACTTGTACCACAGGAACACAAGCAGGTTACTGGTACCACAAAAACACAAGCAAGTTACAGGTACCACAGGAAAACAAGTAGGATTTGGGTACCAAACGAACACAAACAGGAAACTGGTAACATAAGAACACAAGCAGGATACTGGAACCGCAGGAACACAAGCAGGATACTGGCACCATAAGAACACAAGCATGTTACTGGTAGCACAAGAAAACAAGCACAATATTGGTAACACAAGAACATAAGCAGGATACTGGTACCACAGGAACACAAGCAGTATACTGCTACCATAAGAACAAAAGCAGGATACTGGTACCACAAGAACCTAAGCAGGATACTGGTAGCACAAGAACACAAGCAGGATACTGGTACCACAAGAACACTCATAGGTTATTGGTAGCACAAGAACACAAGCATGATACTGGTACCACAAAAACATAAGCAGGATACTGGTACCACATGAACACAAGCAGTTTACTGGTACCACAAGAACTTAAGCAGAATACTGGTAGTACAAGAACACAAGCTGGATACTGGTACCACTGGAACAAGAGCAGGATACTGGTACCACAAGAACTTAAGCAGAATACTGGTAGTACAAGAACACAAGCTGGATACTGGTACCACTGGAACAAGAGCAGGATACTGGTACCACAAGAACTTAAGCAGAATACTGGTAGTACAAGAACACAAGCTGGATACTGGTACCACTGGTACAAGAGCAGGATACTGATACCACAAGAACTTAAGCAGAATACTGGTAGTACAAGAACACAAGCAGGATACTGGTACCACTGGAACACAAGCAGGTTACTGGTACTACAGGAACACAAGGAGGTTACTGGTACCACAGGAACACAAGCAAGATACTGGTACCACTGGAACACAGGAACACAAGCAGGTTACTGGTAATACAGGAACACAAGCAGGTTACTGGTACCACAGGAACACAAGCAGGTTACTGGTACCACAGGAACAAAAGCAGGTTACTGGTACCATAAAAACACAATCAAGTTACAGGTACCACAGGAAAACAAGTAGGATATTGGTACCAAAGGAACACAAACAGGAAACTGGTAACATAAGAACACAAGCAGGTTACTGGCACCATAAGAACACAAGCATGTTACTGGTAGCACAAGAACACACATAGGATACTGGTAGCACAGGAACACAAGCAGGATTCTGGTACCACAGGAACAAGAGCAGGATACTGGTAGCACTAGAACAAAAGCAGAATACTGGTACTACACGAACACAAGCAGAATACTGGTACTACAGGAACACAAGCAGAATACTGGTACTACACGAACACAAGCAGAATACTGGTACCACACGAACACAAGCAGAATACTGGTACTACATGAACACAAGCGGAATACTGGTACTACAGGAACACAAGAAGGTTACTGGTACCACAGGAACACAAGCAGGTTACTGCTACCACAGGAACACAAGCAGGTTACTGGTACTACAGGAACACAAGAAGGTTACTGGTACCACAGGAACACAAGCAAGATACTGGTACCACTGGAACACAGGAACACAAGCAGGTTACTGGTGATACAGGAACACAAGCAGGTTACTGGTACCACAGGAACACAAGCAGGTTACTGGTACCACAGGAACAAAAGTAGGTTACTGGTACCACAAAAACACAAGCAGGTTACAGGTACCAGAGGAAAACAAGTAGGATATAGGTACCAAAGGAACACAAACAGGAAACTGATACCATAAGAACACAAGTAGGATACTGGTTCCACAGGAACACAAGCAGGATATTGGCACCATAAGAACGCAAGCATGTTACTGGTAGCACAAGAAAACAAGCACAATATTGGTACCACAAGAACATAAGCAGGGAACTGGTACCACAGGAACACAAGCAGGATACTGCTACCATAAGAAAAAAAGCAGGATACTGGTACCTCAGGAACACAAGCAGTATACTGGCACAACAATAATCTAAGCAGGATACTGGTAGCACAAAAGCACAAGCAGGATATTGGTACCACAGGAACACACACAGGTTATTGGTAGCACAAGAACACAAGCATGATACTGGTACCATAAGAACATAAGCAGGGTACTGGTACCACTGGAAAACAGGAACACAAGCAGGTTACTGGTAATACAGAAACACATGCAGGTTACTGGTACCACAAGAACACAAGCAGGTTACTGGTACCACAGGAACAAAAGCAGGTTACTGGTACCACAAAAACACAAGCAAGTTACAGGTACCACAGGAAAACAAGTAGGATATTGGTACCAAAGGAACACAAACAGGAAACTGGTACCATAAGAACACAAGCAGGATACTGGTACCACAGGAACACAAGCAGGATACTGGCACCATAAGAACAAAAGCAGGATACTGGTACATCAGGAACACAAGCAGTATACTGGCACCACAATAATCTAAGCAGGATACTAGTAGCACAAGAACACAAGCACGATATTGGTACCACAGGGACACACACAGGTTATTGGTAGCACAAGAAGACAAGCAGGATACTAGTACCACAAAAACACAAGCAAGATACTGGTATCACAGGAACACAAGCAGGATACTGGTACCACAGGGACACTAGCAGGATCCTGGTATATCAGGAACACAAGCAGAATACTGGTACCACAGGAACACAAGCAGGATACTGGTACAACAAGAACACAGACAGGTTACTAGTACCACAGGAACACAAGCAGGATACTCCTACCATAAGAACACAAGCAGGATACTGGTTCCACAGGAACACAAGCAGGATACTGGTACCACAGGAACACAAGCAGGATACTGGTACCACAAGATCACAAACAGGTTACTTATACCACAGGAACACAAGTAGTATACTGGTATCACAGGAACACAGGCAGGATACTTGTACCACAAGAACACAAGCAGGATACTGGTACCACAAAAACATAAGGCAAGCTCGTCAGCGACCGTCCTCGCCCCGAATGATCCAACGCCACGAACCTTGGCTCCAGAAACTGCTGCCACTATGACCCCAGCTCCCTCCACAGGCTAAACACCAGCAGATCGTCCACCTGCCACCACGCATCCCTGACCAACACCTTCAGACCTTTCACCTGCCGCAACTGCTCCTTCCCCTCCCTCCAGACCACAACCCAACCAACTTACCCAATCAAAAACAGCCACAATAACCTTAACTGCATCCTCCTCAACACCAGCTCCATCCACAAGCACGCCCTTGAAATCTGAAAACTGCTAGACTACACCTCCCCAGACATCACATTCCTCACTGAGACCTGACTGAACCCCGCATCAGCGCCGGACATCACCAATGCAATACCCGATGGCTACAAGATCTGCCACAAAGACTGCAGTAACCAACCTGGAGGAGGCATCACCATCTTCCATGAACACACCATCCAAGTCACAACCAGCTCCAATGACCACTACCCAGGCCTAAAACACCTACACTTCAAGATCAAGGTCAATCCCAACACCACCGTCCATGGCACCTGCATCTACAGACCTCCCGGACCTTGGCCACCTTCTGTGACTCCATCACCGACCACATCACACCCCATGCCCTCATCTCAATGGACTACATCCTCCTCGGTTACCTCAACTTCCATCTTGAAAACCCCAACGATCACAACACCTCCACCCTCCTGGAAAACCTCAGAACCATCGGACTGAAGCAACTCGTAAACTACCCAACCCATGCAGCCAGCCACACCCTCGACCCGATCTTCTCCTCAGGTAACCACATCTCAGTCAATTGCATCACCGAACTCCTCTGGACTGACCACCACTGCATACACTTCTCCTTCAACAAACCCACCACCCACCTTCGACAGTACCACCCGCGCTGCAGAAACTGGAACAACATCATCCAAGACCAACTACACCACACTTAAACAAATCCTCCCCACCTACCTCCACAGACGCCAACTTCTCCACCCACAACCTCAACCATTGGATTACAGACTGCTCCAATACCCTGGCCCCCCTCAAAAAAAACGTCCAGCTGCCGAACCATCAACAAACCATCAACAAGGCCAGCTGGTTCACCCCTGCCCTCCAGGACTCCAAACGCCACTGCAGATGATTGGAAAGAACCTGGAGATCCAGCATTTTACCTTCTGGAAAAAGCTGCCTTTAAGGAAGCAATCACCACCCACCACCACCTCATAAAAACCGCCAAAAAAACAGCCAATCAACTCTAATGCACACAACAGCAAGGAGTTGTTCTCAGTCATCAAGAAATTCTCTAAACCCAACAGCGACACCACCAACATCCCCCCTCCCAGGACCTCTGCAATACCCTCGCTGCACACTTCCACCGCAAGATCCTTGACTTCTATGACAGTTTCACGCCTCATAACTCAACCTCCACCACCCACTCCCCTACATCCAACGACACCCCTCCAAAATTCGCCCCCCCACACACAGACTATCTGGAGCCCCCTCACCACAGAGGACACCCTTAGAATCATGAAATCCATCCAATCAGTCACACCCCCGGACCCATGCCCCCATCACATATTCATTAAAGCAAGCGACACCATCGCCCTTGAACTCCGCCGCACCATCAACTGCTCCATCAAAACCGCCACCTTCCCAGATGTCTGGAAGCATGTGAAACTGAAACCCCTGCTGAAGAAATCCTCTGCAGACCCCACGGACCCGAATAACTACCGCCCCATCTCACTACTCCCCTTCCCGGCCAAAGTCATAGAGAAATCCATCAACTTGCAACTTATTGACCACATTGAGGCCAACCACACCCTGGACCACTCCCAATCTAGTTTCAGAAGCAACCACAGCACCGTGACATGCTCGACCGAGGAGAAACCACCACTCTCATCCTCCTAGACCTCTCAGCAGCTTTTGACACTGTCGACCACAACACCCTTCGCACCCGCCTACACGACGCCGGAATCCACAGCAAAGCCCTGAAATGGATCACCTCCTTCCTCACGGGCAGGACCCAGAAAGTCAGACTCACGCCCTTCTCCTCCAAACCCACACCAGTCAACTGCGGTGTACCGCAAGGCTCTTCACTGAGCCCCACTTTCTTCAACATCTCCATGGCCCCTCTCACTGCCATCGTCTGACCCCATGACCTCAACATCGTCTCCTACACCGACAACACCCAGTTTATCATCTCACTCACCGGAGATCCTACCACCACCAAAAAGAACGTCCACGAAGGCCTGACAGCAGTCACCGTCTTGATGAATGACAACCAGCTCAAACTGAACACAGACAATAAATAATAAATCTGCATGGGACAACTCCTGGTGGCCTACAGCACTCGGTCCCCCTCCAACCCCAACCGACCACGCACGAAATCTAGGCTTCATCCTGGACTCCTCACTCTCCATGGACTGACAAATCAATGCCATCACCTCAACATGCTTCCAAATTTTCCACCTGCTACGAGAAATCTTCAAGTGGATCCCTACTGAAACCAAGAAAACAGTCACCCACGCCCTCATCAGCAGCCGTTGGACTACGGCAACGCACTCTATGCCGGCTCCACCATCAAACTCCAAAAAAGACTCCAACGTATCCAGAATGCCTCAGCCAGACTTATCCTCAACATCCCTCTCCAATGCCACATCACCGAACACCTAAGGAACCTTCACTGGCTCCCAATCAACAAGAGAATCACCTTCAAGCTCCTTACCCATGTGTCCAAGGCCCTACACAATATCGGACCTGACTACATACACCACCGCGTAAATTTCTACACCCCCGCCAGACAACTCAGATCGGCCGACCAAACACTCGCAGTCATCCCCCGCATCAGCAAATCCACAGCAGGCGGAAGATCCTTCTCCCACATGGCAGCAAAGACATGGAACACCCTCCCGCTGCACCTCAGACAATCCACCTCCCTTACAAAGTTCAGAAAGGACCTCAAAACCTGGCTCTTCGACTGAACGTCCACCCCCCTCCTCCTATTCGCTTTCCCTTAGCACCTTGAGACCCTCATGGGTGATTAGTTTGCAAAGTACCCAATAGATAGATAGATAGATAGATAGATAGATAGATAGATAGATAGATAGATAGATAGATACCACAAGAACACAAGCAGGATACTGGTAAAACAAGAATACAAGCAGGATACTGGTACCACAAGGACACAAGCAGAATACTGGTACCACAGGAACACAAACAGGATACTGGTACCACAGGAATACAAGCAGGATTCTGGTACCACAAGGACACAAGCGGAATACTGGTACCACAAGGACACAAGCAGAATACTGGTACCACAAGGACACAAGCAGAATACTGGTACCACAGGAACACAAGCAGAATACTGGTACTACAGGAACACAAGCAGGATACTGTCAGAACTATTTTTTTTCCGTAAGATATTAGTTTATGTCTATTTGCAAGTAGTCGGTGGTAATGGAATGCTTAAAGGGACATAAAACACAACATTTTTCTTTCATGATTCAGGTAGAACAAACAATTTTAAACAGCTTTCCAATTTACTTCTAGTATCACATTTTCTTTGTTTTATGGTTATCCTTTGTTGGAAAGCAGGAAAGTAAGTTCAGGGATGTGCACCTGTCAGCAGTTTTGCAACAATGTTATACATTAGCAGGAGCACTAGATGGCATCACTATTTCCTGTCATGTAGTTCTTCAGGCATGTGCACTCTACCTACCTAGGTATCTCTTCAACAAAGAATAACAAGAGAATAAAGCAGATTTAATAATAGAAGTAAATCGGAAACTTTTAAAAAAAAATGTATTCTCTATCTGAATCATTAAATAAATATTTTTTGTTTTGTGTCCTTTTAATATTTTTTGCATTGGAACCAATATGGGTACTTTACTAAATCATATATATATATATTCTGCTATAATAATAATGATAATAATAATAATAATAATAATAATAATAATAATGATAATAATACCACTTCCATCAAAAGAGGCTACTATTTTTATTTTTCTGAAAATGTGATGAAAATGAAATTGATAAATTGACTTGTGAATGAGTTTGTGCACTAGAGTTACCTCAGTTCACATCAGAAATAACAACCAAGTCAGCCAGACAGGCAACCAATAGTGATGTCGCGAACCTAAAAATTTGGGTTTGCTAACAGCGACCGCTACCTTCCGCAAAAGTTAGCGAACGGGCGAACCGCCATAGACTTCAATAGGCAGGCGAATTTTAAATCCCACAGGGACTCTTTCTGGCCACAATAGTGATGGAGAAGTTGTTTCAAGGGTACTAACACCTGGACTGTGGCATGCCGGAGGGGGATCCATGGCAAAACTCCCATGGAAAATTACATAGTTGATGCAGAGTCTGGTTTTAATCCATAAAGGGCATAAATCACCTAACATTCCTAAATTGTTTGGAATAACGTGCTTTAAAACATCAGGTATGATGTTGTATCAATCAGGTAGTGTAAGGGTTACGCCCGCTTCACAGTGCGCAGTGTAGGTGATATACCTGCCCTGACTATGCTTTGCAGACCAGGTATCAGTGGTCAGATGGACCCTTGCCCCAACACTGTGTGCCAGACATGCCATTATAGCAGACTTATATGGCTTTGGCGTTGCTTTTTGGTAATTAGAAGGCTGCTAAATGACACTGCGCACCACACGTGTTTTATGCCTAGCAGTGAAGGGGTTAATTAGGGAGCATGTAGGGAGCTTGTAGAGTTAATTTTAGCTTAAGTGTAGTGTAGTAGACAACACAAAGTATTGATCTAGGCCCATTTTGGTATATTTCATGCCACCATTTCACCACCAAATGCGATCAAATAAAAAAAAAATGTTCACTTTTTCACAAACTTTAGGTTTCTCACAGAAATTATTTACAAACAACTTATGCAATTATGGCATAAATGGTTGTAAATGCTTCTCTGGGATCCCCTTTGTTCATAAATAGCAGACTTATATGGCTTTGGCATTGCTTTTTGGTAATTAGAAGGCTGCTAAATGCCACTGCGCACCACACGTGTTTTATGCCCAGCAGTGAAGGGGTTAATTAGGGAGCATGTAGGGAGTTTGTAGAGTTAATTTTAGCTTAAGTGTAGTGTAGTAGACAACCCAAAGTATTGATCTAGGCCCATTTTGGTATATTTAATGCCACCATTTCACCGCCAAATGCGATCAAATTTAAAAAAAACTTAATTTTTTTCGCAATTTTAGGTTTCTCACTGAAATTATTTACAAACAGCTTGTGCAATTATGGCACAAATGGTTGTAAATGCTTCTCTGGGATCCCCTTTGTTCAGAAATAGCAGACATATATGACTTTGTCGTTGCTTTCTGGTAATTAGAAGGCCGCTAAATGCTGCTGCGCATCACACGTGTATTATGGCTAGCAGTGAAGGGGTTAATTAGGTAGTTTGTAGGGAGCTTGCAGGGTTAATTTTAGCTTTAGTGTAGAGATCAGCCTCCCACCTGACACATCAGACCCCCTGATCCTTCCCAAACAGCTCCCTTCCCTCCCCCACCCCACAATTGTCCCCGCCATCTTAAGTACTGGCAGAAAGTCTGCCAGTACTAAAATAAAAGGTTTTTAAATTGTTTTATTTTTTATAGCATATTTACATATGCTGTGGTGTAGCATCCCCCCTTAGCCCCCAACCTCCCTTATCCCCCCCAAAACAGCTCTCTAACCCTCCCCATCTGCCTTATTGGTGGACATTTTGGGTACTGGCAGCTGTCTGCTATTATTTCACAGTAAAAAAAGTGTTGTTTTTTTTAAATGTACACTACTGTTACACCAGACATGAGTGGTGGCACTGGGCAAGTGGGCACAGTATACGCTGTGAGCCTGACACACACGCTGGCAGGCAGGCAGGCAGGCAACTGCAATTAGATTACACAGGAAAAAGAAAAAAAAAGCAGACTGATGTTCTAGCCCTAAAAAGGGCTTTTTGGTGTGCTGTCCTTACAGCAGAGATCAGATGAGTCCTTCAGGACTGTAGTGGACACTGAATACACTAGCCTAGCTATCGATTTCCCTATTAAATCAGCAGCAGCTACACTGTCCCTCCTCTCAATAAGAATGCAGCTTCCAAATGAATCTAAAATGAATGCTGTCCAGGAGGTGGGAGGGTCTGGGAGGGAGGGTCTGCTGCTGATTGGCTGGAATGTGTCTTTTGACTGTGAGGTACAGGGTCAAAGTTTTACTCAATGATGAGGAATAGGGGGCGGACCGAACATCGCATATGTTTACAGGTGCAGCGAACGCGAACATGCTATGTTCGCCGGGAACTATTCGCCGGCAAACTATTTGCGACATCACTAGCAACCAAACTATACTCTTTAAAAAAAAAAGTTTTAAGTGTGAAGCTGCATCTGCCACAGAACTCTCTGTGAATATTTACTTTGTGTGTTTTTTTCAGTTATACTTTAACTCTATTGGTTTCCTGTCCCTCATATGTCTATATTTCTTTTATGGATCATGCAGATTTTTGAAAGGTTGTACTTGGCAAATAATCCCGGATAGAAAAGGTGAGACACAGATTTTTAATTTAATTTAAACTGTAAAACATTGGAATCTAAATCTTAGATCTTAGTCTGGTTCTCTGAGCTTTATATATTTGTTCATCTAAACATAATCCACTAAAGAATTTTTTAATAGAATGTTAAAGGGACATGATCCCCAAGTCTGAAGACTCGCCAGAAACACGGCCCTTCAAGCTCCATACGGAGCTTGATAAATGGGCCTCAGAGAATACAATTTTAAACAACTTTCCAATTTACTTATATGATTTAATTTGTTTCCTTCTCTTGTTATCCTTTGCTTAAGGATTTATCAAGGAAAGCCCAGGAGCAGCAAAGAACCTTGGTTCTAGCAGCTGATTGGTGGCTGCATATATATATACTGATTATCATTGGCTTACCCATGTGTTCAGTCACCAACTAGTATTGCATTTCTGCTCATTCAACAAAGCATACAAAGAGAACAAAGAACATTTGATAATAGGAATATATTAGAAAGTTGCTAAAAATTGCATGCTCTATCTGAATCATGAAAGAAAAAAATTGGGTTTCATATCCCTTTAAATAAGTATGAGCTTTATTTGATGCATCTTAAAGATTTAATTTAATTTTTTTCCTGTAAACTTGATGGATAAATCAGCTTAAAGGGACATTCCAGCCACATTTTTTCTTTTATGATTTCGAAAGAGAATGCAATTTTAAACATCTTTCTAATTTACTTATATTATCTAATTTGTTTTATTCTCTTGATATTCTTTGATGAAAAGCATATCTAGATATGCTCACTGGCTGCTGATTGGTTGCTGCACATAGAAGCATCATGTGATTGGCTCACCATGTGCATTGCTTTTTCTTCAAATAAGGATATTTAAAAAATGAAGCAAAATAAATTATGGGAGTAAATTGTAATGTTGTTTAAATTTCTATTCTCTATCTGAATCATGAAAGAAAGATTTTGGGTTTAGTGGCCCTTTAAAGGACTATTAAAGTGAAAGTCAATCCTAGCGTTTGTGAAACGCTAGGATCGGCCATTGAAACAAATAAAGGGGACTTTCATTAATGAAGTATAAAATACTTCATGCAGAAAGCTCCTTTATTTGTCTCAAGAGTTGCAGTTCTGAGCTGCTCAGGCAGAAATCTATTTTTTTTTCAATAAGCTTTATTGTCAAGAAAAATTCAATTGTACATAAAGAAGAAGTAATAAACATTCAATGTCATAAATACATTGGCAACAATTAGTTACGTTATACAAAACTATTTTTGGTCTCAGGTAAGTACAGCGAGTTCTTTCTGTTGTATAGAGATGTAGCAAAACAGTCCTAAGACAGCTGCATTATTATAGTCCAATGTACGTTGGTTCAATTTTCTTTTCACCAAGCTTATTTTTTAACAATTTCAAATTACACAATACAAATAAAGTATCAAAACATAGATGTGTGTTGAGCTAAACCATAACTATCTAGGGGGAGTACTGTATTTAAAGAGAGTACAAAGGGGAGGGATTTTCTTACCAGGATGAGACCTGGCAAAATACTGTGCTTGAGTTCAAGGGAGCGACAGAGAATTACAGAGGAGTGCCCTTCCACTGCCCTTCCACTGGGCCAACATCATCTCATGAATGATTATTTGGTTAATCTTATAATAGTGTAGTCTTTCTAGTGCTAGAATGTCATTAACTGTTGTTTGCCATTCATCAAATGTTGGAATGTCTGCTGATTTCCATTTTTTTGGAATAAGCTTTTTTGCTCCAGTGATCATGAGCAAGAGTAGAGCCTGAGTATGTGTTTCTTTTATTTTCAGTATGTGTAGGAAGAGAATTGTTTCTGGTGTGCATGGGATATCCACAGATATTTTCTCTGATATATGTCTAATTACTTCACGCCAGAAGCTCAACAATCTTGGGCAAGACCACCATATATGTAGAAGCGTACCCGCTTCACCGCAGCCCCTCCAGCATAAGTGACCAGCGGACGGATAGTATTTATGGAGCATCGTCAGAGTGAGGTACCATCTGCTCAGCAGCTTTAGTTGAATTTCTTGTATGTGGGCTGAGATTGATGAACGTTTTACCAAGGTGCATGACTGAAGCCAGTCTTCCTGGTTTATATCAGTTTGTAAGTCTCTGTTCCAAGCTCTAGTATATGTGGGGAGCTGTGCATCAGGCGCCACCAGCAGGAGTTTATAAATCTTGGAGATTAGTCTCCGCTGCGGTCCTTTTGTTACACACAAACATTCAAATGGAGTAAGTTCCCTTCCTAATTTTCTTTTATGTGCATGGTGCGTCACGTAGTATATTAACTGATTGTACCTTAACCAGGATGAAAATTTATCACTACATATTTCTGTCATTTGTTGTTGTGTTTTGAATTTCCCATTCCCCGTTATGTGATGTAAGCATCCCATTTTGAGTGGGTAAGGGGCGCTTAGACGTGTGCCTAGCTTGTGATAAGGCAGTTCAGGATTCTCAATGACGGGTAGTAAGGGTGAGTATCTCATCGAAATGTGAGTGTTAGTTGCTGTTACTTTGTCCCACTCGTGTAAGACCTCTTGTGTAATATGGTATTTGTTTAGACTTTTTGGACATAGTGTTGGTGAGATCCAAGCCAAGGTGCCCATGTTATTAGTTTTAAAGATTTGTCCATCTAACTGGACCCAGGCTTTGTGTGAGGTGTTGTGTGACCATTCCACAATGCGTTGCAACAGAATGGCGCGCCTATATGCGGTCAGGTCTGGAAATCCCAGTCCCCCTCTATCTCGTGGAACATACATTGTTCTCCTAGGCACCCTGGGTTTTGCAGCTGCCCAAACAAATTGTTCTAACACTGTTTGCAGTTGGGGCAAATATTCCCTCGGCAGGGCGATAGGGACAGTTTGCATGACATACAATATCCGTGGTAGGATATTCATCTTAATTACCCCGATTTTGCCTAGCCAGGAGAGGGGCTTGTTTCTCCAGGATGACAAATCTCGTACTATTTCTTTTTTTTATTTTAAATAATTATCACGATATAGATCTTGCGAGTTAGTAGATAGGTGTACGCCAAGATAGCGCAATTGTTTAGTAGTCACTGAAACCCCATAGTTCGTTTGGAGGTGGTGTACTTGTTCAGGGGGGCACAGATATTTAAAAGTTTGGATTTTGCGAGGTTAAGGTGAAAGTTAGAAAGCGCTCTGTAAGCAGTTATTTCTTTAAGGAGTTCAGGTACAGAAGTTTCAATGTTAGTAAGGGTGTATAATATGTCGTCTGCGTATAAAGCTTGTTTATATTCCGTCGCTCCCGCCTTTATCCCTGTGATGTTGTCATTCCCTCTAATTTTGTGTGCTAGAGCTTCTATTAATAATGCGAATAGTAGTGGGGACAATGGACACCCTTGCCTGGTGCTGTTTGGTATTTTAAAAGCCTCAGACAGGGTCCCATTAACTTGTACACACACATTTGGAGAGGAATATAAGGCGAATGTCATATTCAGGACAGAGTCGCCAAAATTCATTACCTCCATTACCCGATGCAGAAAGAGCCAGTCGACTCGGTTGAAGGCCTTCTCCGCGTCGGTCGAGAAGAGGGCCAATGGTGTCCCCTCAACCTTAGCATAATTAATTAATTGTAGGACCTTGGAAGTGTTGTCCCGCGCTTCTCTGCCCAGGACAAACCCAACCTGGTCAGTTAAAATAAGACTTGGGAGGTATCGGTTTAAGCGAGTTGCTAATATTTTGGCCAGTATCTTTATATCTGTGTTTAGTAATGATATGGGTCTAAAATTTTCTGGAACTGTGGGCGTTTTACCTGGCTTAGGTATAATTGTGATATGTGCTTCAAGCATCGTACTAACTATTTTTGGATTTTCACGTAGGTTGTTAAATAATTGGAGTATGTGAGGAGCTAATGTTTTGAGAAATGTCTTATAATACTGTGGTGTGAGCCCATCTGGGCCAGGGCTTTTCCCGCTAGGTAGGTCCCTGATTGCATGTGTCAGTTCTTCTAGCGTAATGGGTGCATCCAAGCTGGGGCAGTCCCAGTGTGGTTAAATACTCATCTATGTTCTGTAGTTTTGTGATTGCCTCTGCAGACAATGTACTAGTTCCCATATTGTTTGATATGTTGTATAATTTGTTGTAATAGGAATGGAAGGCTGTTGCTATACTTTTGCTACTTTTAAGTCTAGCGCCTTCTTTAGTGTTAATATGGTGAATATACGACTTAAGCTTTGTCCTACGAATTGATCTGGCCAGAAGTTTGCCAGGTTTATTGCCTCCCTCATAATATTGTTGCTTAACCTTCAAAGACCTGCATTGGTACGCTGACAATAGATGTTGTTTCAGCTCATGTCTCGCTTTTTGAAGTGCATTTTTAGTGTTTTCATCGTTGAGGTTTAGTTTGTGCTTGGTCTCCAAATTGGAGATTGCATCTAAGAGACGCGTTTGTACCTCTCTATGTTGCTTGACAAGCCTGGCTTTATGTTTAAGAAACTCGCCTCTCATAACGCATTTGTGTGCCTCCCACATGGTTGAGATTGATGTTTGTGTTGTTTCATTAAGTGTGAAGTACTCTGTGAGGGATTTTTGTAAGTCATCCTTCATAAGCGGAGTGGCTAAGAGCATGTCATCTAGTCACCATATCAGGCCAGTCAATTGTACATGTAACCGGGGCGTGGTCGGACCATGTCATAGTGCCTATGTCACAAGTGTTAATCAAGTCCAATCCTGCTGTATCTGTGAAAATATAATCGATGCGCGAATATTTGTTATGCGGAGTTGAGAAAAAAGTAAAGTCTTTACTAGTCGGATGGAGTGCTCTCCAAATGTTGTGAAGCAATAAGTCAGTAAGGGTGGTTTTTACTGTTTTGGCGGTTCTGTTGGGTACGCTAGACATGCCAGATGACGTGTCCAGTTGTGGGTCTAATGGTAAATTAAGGTCTCCGGCTACAAATACTGTTCCCTTTGAATGGTCAAGAAACACTTTAGAGACTTGTTTCATGAACAGTTGTTGGGAAGTGTTTGGTGCATACACTGTTGCGAGGGTGATAAAGTGATCATAGAGTGTTCCTATTAGTACTAAGCATCGCCCGTCGTCATCCCTTTCCTTATGTGTGATCTTGAGCGGGACTGAGTGGTGTATTAGGATTCCTATTCCGCATTTTTTTTGAGGACCCTGAGGAGAAATAAGCGGTTGGGTAAGTGGCATTAAACCCCCTCGGTTCCTTTCCCTTGCGGAAGTGGGTCTCTTGTATAAATATTATGTGACTATGCACATTTTTAAGATCTCTGAATGCTATAGATCTCTTACCTGGGTCGTTTAGGCCCTTAGCGTTTATAGTTGTAAGTGTAAGAAGGTGCGTCTGGAATCTGCTCCTCTTACTCTCCATTCTAAAAAAAAAAAAAAAAAAGTGGGGAGGGACGAAAAGAGAGGATAGAGAGATAAGTAAAAGAAATAAGCGAGTCTGTTAGTTACAGGAAAGGAAGAATGTGATTACTATTTGGAGTGTATAAAGAAAAATAATACAATTTTATCCCTCCTACTAGCTGAGCTCAACACACCGATATAATAACAAGTATATCAGATAATATCAAAGCTTCCTACAGTGAAATATAGAGAAAGCAATTAAATATAATGGGAAGTCCACTTAACGTTTAACTGGTATCTACTGGGGTAGTAACCCTTAGGCAAGTAAAACTGTCTGAAACAACTTAAACTTTCTCCTGGTTGCTATTTTGCACCCAGGAGTATTGAGGAAAGGTTGGCATATATTGGGGAAGGAAAGAATGATTATAAGGGAGAGTGTTAGGTTAAACTTCAATGGTGGGTGGTTGGAGTTTATTAGGGTGGGCTGCGATTTTATTGCCCTGCATAGCGGAGCTCTTTTAATTGGCCATAGAACTTTTACCTTTACATGAATATTTACTATTCGCTTTCTTATCAGATTGCAATAATCACCCCATCTACCATTGACATGATGCAATCTAATATTGATATTTCCACTAACATATAAGGTGTCATTATAAGTCTCATGTATATTTCATATTTTCTATTTATGGTATAGTTTATGTTTTGAGTACATAGGGTTGTAGTTCTGTAAGGGCCTTAAGTTAAAGGAGGTGCTAAGTATGAAGAATCTGTGGCTGTCCCATGTGCTAGATTAGGTGCTCAAATACATTCATAATAATTGAGACTCAATAATAAACCTCTGTGTAGAAATATGTAAAAGGCACTTTTCTTTGTTTGAATACCATCTATGGAACATATTTACACAAAATCATACAGTCCGAACAGTCGAACACAGCATCACATGGCTCATCAGAGCAAACTGGTGATACAAAAAGGATATTCAATGAGCTCGAGGCAGTCTGTATGTTGACAATACCCCTCTCCAGCGACACTTTGGTGTCCCAAAGAAGGAGCGTCTCGAATGGTTGCTCAGGTGTGGCCAGGAGGTGAAGATTCCATACGTTCCACAGTGCCTGAAGATGTTTTGTTTGATGGAAAGGTCTGCATCCCGGCCTGTAGATCACTGTTTTGTTATTATGTGTGGCAATCAGTGATACTGGAAAACCCCAACGCTATGGGATTTTGTTGGCCCTCAGAATTGTGGTAATATGTCTGAGGTCCCTCCGTTTCTGGATCGTGACTGGTGACAGGTATGAGAATAGCTGGATCTCTTCTCCTGTGTGGCTGATAGGGTGCTTAGCTCTTGCACGCTTAAGTAATTCCTCCTTGTCTTTATAGTTTAGAAACTTAAAAATAATGTCCCTAGGGGGTCCCTTGGGAAGGGGTTTGGGCCTCAGTGCCCTGTGTGCCTGCTCCATTATGACTTCTGATGATGTAGGTGATCCCTTAATAGTACGAAAGAGGCTTTGGAGGTAGCCTTCTATGGCTGGCGGATGTATTGTCTCCGAGACCCATCTAATTTTGATATTGTTCCTGCGGCAGCGATTGTCCAGGTCTTCCATTTTTTCTGTGATAGTTTGTATTGAGTCATTCTGGCGCTGCATATCCACACAGTTCTGCTGCAAGGTGGTGCTGATGGTAGTCTGTATGGTCTCAACCTGTGTCACCCTGGCCTCTAAGTTGTTAATATCTTTTGCAGTTCAGTAAAGAGGCTGCGCACCTCTTGCAACATACTTTTTATGTCTTCCTTTGATGAAAGGATCTGCATATCTGCCTTTGTGAGTGGCTGATCCTGTGGGTCAGTTTGCTGCCCTTGTGATAATGTCTGCTGGCGTATAAAATATCATCCAGTGTTGAGTTCACAACAGGGTCAATTTGTTTAAGATATTTAGCTATCGGCCTAGGTGTTGTGCCCTTATCTGTTTTACTGGGCTTTTTGCCAGGCATTACCTGAGGCCTAGTGAAAGTCAGAGCTTGCTCTGCCCAAACTTGTAATCTATGTCAGTCGTCTGCATAGTTTTCAGAAAAGTACCACTACAACAATATTCTCCAAGCAATGTCCAGACAGTAGTTGCTAACATATATGAGATTCAATTATGCTTCTCAAAGACTGTGTTATACTGATAATTCTGATAATTCTGTGATCTGTGGTTGGGTATGCCCCCCTGGATGTGCCCTTTGTCTACTGTTAAATTATTACTGCGTCATTGACAATGATAGTTAAGGGAAGGAGATATGGTGTCTACTTGATCACCTCAAGCCCCACATTGTGCTCTATTTTCCTCCGCCTATATGTAGATAAGCAGGTGACCACAGGGGTCGAGTGTGTGACCGCAGATGTTCCTCTTGTGATACCTCTCAATTAGCCTTAGTTTAATGCGCCGCGGCTAGCGACTTTTATTTCTGGCGTTCAGTCCTCCCACCAGCTCCCCATGTACTCACGATATGGCTCCTGCCTGAGTCACTCAATGTTGCTCTAACTGCGTCGCAACACTGCTGCTGCCAACTGTGAGGTCGCGGAGGTATCAGCCACACTTTTCATGCCGGTCTATCCTTTACTGCTTTACGGTCTAGGCCTCCATTTCATGTATTTGCACCTCCGGTGTTAATTTACTGGTTGCGTTCCTCCGTGCCACCTCCCGATGCAGGACAATCTCCCCAGGTGGGAATTATATAAAAGGTGTGGGTTTGGGATAGGAATTATGCCAGTAGATTACATTTTACTGCCTTTGGGATTTGGAGCCTCTCTAGAACACGTCCATCTGCCTGCGTGGCCAAGCTCTGCCCCATCAGGCAGAAATCTATTTTATTTGAGAAGTGACGTTTTCACCTCTTAGATAATAGCCATGCGGTAAATCCGGCTTGGCGCCCTTGGGAGCCGGATTTCACACACGCTATTTACTAAGAAGTGGAAACGTCACCTTTCTAGCAAAACAGCGATCTGCCATGGGCTACCTGAGCAACTCAGAACGGCAACGCTTGAGACAAATAAAGGAGCTTTCTGCATGAATACAGCAGAATTGCATAATCAACAGATAATAAAAAGATAATGCCACTAAACTTAGTCTGAGTTTGAAATGAGTCGTAGATTGTTTTCTGACATGATGTGGCAGCCATCAACCAATAAAAAAACGCATATACATATATACTGTGAATTCTTGCACATGCTCAGTAGGAACTGGAAGGGAATTGGAAAGTTGTTTAAAATTGCATGCTTCTATTTTGAATTTAGTGTTCCTATAAAGGAACTTAAAAGTAAATTATTTTAATTAAGACTAGCCATAAATAAGCTTCTGCACATATCAATCAGTCACTGAGCAACATATTGGAGTGTAAAAGTTCTGCATTACAAGAATTTCCTTCTGCCTTTTTGGAAACATTTAATTTTCAAAGATAAATTACAGCAAAAGGGAGCAAAATAATGAAAGTGCATTTCAAAGTTGTTGTTTTTAAAAAAAAAAGAATATTCATAAATAAACAATTTGAGCTAGATTACGAGTGGCGCATAAATACTGTAAAAAAATATATATAAATATTCTATGGATTATTTGCAATATTTTACATATGTATAATAATTTTTGTTAAAGTTTTTTTCTATTTTATATGTAATATTTCAAGAAAGCGCATTGAAGTTAGCAATTCTTCATGTTTGCTAACCCAACCATGTTAGTCCTAAATCGCGAACGCCGATGCGCGTTACATTCCTATGTTCTTCAAAAAGAAAATAATGTACTTTTTATCATAAACTATATATTTATATATATTTATATATATATATATATATATATATATATATATAACACACAGAGAAAACCCAGCACTCACTTACAAGCTCTCAGCTAAGATTTAAAAGCAAAAATGGAAAGGTTAGTCACCGCATCTGGCCAAATGGGACAAGCTCAGGTACCACGTCAAGGTCCTCTCCAATACCAGTGGCACCCAGGGCTGAGCATGTTGCAGGGTCATAGGATGTGTACCCGGTCCGGTATGAGAGTGCAGTTCCCTTCCGTGTTTTGTATATGTCTAGGGTGATTACATATTCCTGTGCACCCTTTTTTTGTTTTCAGTTTGTTTGGATTTGAAAGCTTGCATTGTGTGGCTGTTTTAGGGTCTCAGGTATTGGAGAGGACCTTGACGTGGTGCCTGAGCTTGTCCCATTTGGCCAGATGCGGTGACTAACCTTTCCATTTTTGCTTTTAAATCTTAGCTGAGAGCTTGTAAATGAGTGCTGGGTTTTCTCTGTGTGTTGTATTAATTTGTTTTGTAATTTTCACTATGGTTCTTGCACCCAGACCTGTCTGGGGTTAACTGCTTGTGGCTCTGGGGACAGCACAGCTTCCTGTGAGTGCCAGTGGCACCCAGGGCTGAGCATGTTGCAGGGTCATAGGATGTGTACCCGGTCCGGTATGAGAGTGCAGTTCCCTTCCGTGTTTTGTATATATATATATATATCTGATAGTGTTTATGTAAAATTCATATCTATACCTATATATGTATAGGAATACAATGTCAGCAAAGGTAATAGCACTCCTGGTAAAGTAATAGGCCCAATAAGCCCACGCTGCAATGGGTGCACTTCAGAAGTAGATATAATTCAAGTGGTAAGGAAGTCACTCACAGGGTCTTGTTCCAAAGAAATACAAAGAAAAATGTAATCCTGTGCGCCTCGAGCTGTCATCCGCCGAGCCTGAAAAAGAAACAACACCAATGAAGAACTAAGGGATATACAAATGTCAGAAATGGAAAGGAAATTCTGCCAGAAGGGATACCATAAGAAATTTTTAAAGACAAGTAGAGAAACTGCTGAGAAAGTGACACAACGGGAACTACTATATGATTACAAAATTAAGGAATCAGAAAACGAACTAACCTTCACCACTACCTACACCATGGGTAAAGAGGGGATCACAGGAACCCTAAGAAATAATTGGAATCTGCTCACCACGGAAAAGGATCTACCCTTTAAAAATATGTTACCACCGAGGATTGGATACCGTAGAGTGAATTCACTCAGAGAACAACTAATTAAAACAGACCCTAGAGGATGCTATAACAGCGAAACCTGGCTAAAAACTAAGCCAGTTTGTTTTCGTTGTTTGGGATGTACTACCTGTGGGGGTCTAACAACAGGTAATTTCTTTAGTCATCCCTATGCCACAAGAAAATTTAAAATCCGTCACAGAGTGACTTGCACCACTAGGTACATAGTGTATCTTCTGCACTGTATTTGTGGAATGTTTTACGTGGGCAAGACGGTGGACGACCTAAGAACCAGAATAGCCAACCACCGGTCTGCCATATGGTCAGCAATCAATAAGGGAATATCTGACCAACCTGTGGCCAGACATTTTGTCAAGGCAGGGCACAAAGTGACAGATTTGAAATACATCATTATTGATCACATCCCTTCACCCGCTCGGGGTGGTAATAGGGCTAAAATGCTCTTACAAAGAGAAGCAAGATGGATTTTTAATTTGGGGACCATGACCTCCAGGTGGCTGAATGTTCATCTTGATTGGCACTGTTGTCTTTAGGGGGTTTCTCAGATCCGTGATCTTGTATTTCTTTTATTTTCTGTAAACTCTGACTGCTATTCTTGATTGTAATTTTTGCATATAATTTTTGAAGGTAACTCTAATTTACATTTAGATATACTTAGATTGTTGATAGTACTTCATAACTCTTGTGCCACTTAGGTTCCCTATAATAGGTATTATATACATTACTATAGGAATATGTTGTCATAGCGATGGTACTAATGGTTGCTCTGGGCAAGCTGCACAGCATTAGGCTCTCGTAGAGTATGGCTCTTGTATAGAGTGGTTTATGGACATTAATGTTCTCAGTATACCTGTAATATCGCAATACTTTTTTGTAAATAACATATGGTATATTTTATTGTACTCTGCTCCTTTCTGCGGAGGTTTGTTGTTGCACTGCTGTAAGATATGACATTGTAGTATGTTTTCATTTCTTTACTGGAATATAGGCAACACAACATTTAATATATGTATCCTGATCTGTATATACATACTCAATGTACGCCTGATAGCATATCACTCTGACACTTGGGCTGAAGGCACCTGACAGTATGGTTTTGTTTTGAATTGGGGCACACGGCGCTCGCGATTGAGCGTCCGGTTGCCATGAAACACGTGATGTAAGCATCACGGGTCGCCTGGTAACTTCCGGGATGCGGCCGTGAACACCGTTTTTGGTGTTAGATTTGCAGGGCTATAAAGGGGGTAAGTGTATATTGTTTCACTATGCTTATTTTGACAATGGGGGTAACCCCGAAACGTTAATAAATACTTTGTATTTCTTTGGAACAAGACCCTGTGAGTTACTTCATTACCACTTGAATTATTTATAGGAATAGATATACATGTTTAGGTAGATAGATAGATAGATAGATAGATAGATAGATAGATAGATAGATAGAGGAATATGTATTTACAATAAAAACTACATTGTTCTGTATGTGAAGAACATTAGAATGTAATCTATTAATAACTCTTGTCGGGTTAGTGCACGAACATAGGTGTTAGGTTTTGTTCAGTTTGCGCTCACCATTGACTTCTATTGGGAAAAGAAGTTAACGCAGTCATGATATTTGGTTAGCACGTGTTGGGTTTTGCACTCTCGCTAACTTTTTACTTACAACTTGTAATATGAGCACAACCCTGTGAGCGCAAAAATCCTTTGTCCAGCATAGTAAACACGCAAGCAAGAGCGCAAAATAGCGCTCCACTCGTAATCTAGCCCTTTATGAAGTATTACAATTTCGTTTAATGTTCCTTTACTTTAAATTAGTTATGGAAAAATGTAATTCGATTCTTCTTTACATAGGTAGCTAGGTTAAGTAAAGTATATAAAGAATGTAAAGCAGAAATCAGCTTTTAACTTATTCCTTGAAAATGTTCTATTTTGAGATTCTAGATTTGTTTATGTCTGTGCAATCGCAGTCTGTACAGCGTGAACATGAGTCTTGCGATTATGAGTTTCAATTGGAAGAAAAAGCACCTTTTTACAATACCCATGAGGAGAAAACTCCCACCATTGTAAACGGGAAACTTTGCGGCCATTTTTGTTTATGCAAAATATTAATATCCCTTACTGGTAATCTTGATTCTAGAGCAAATCCTAAAAAATACAAATAATGTTTTTGTTTGTTTTTTTAATTTAAAAATAAATTCCACTGATTTCACAACCTCTAAATTAATTAGTTATTGTTACCACATTACAACATGTACTGTACTTTCAAAATGGCGTCTACTGCTTACCCACGTATTTCGTCTTGATATATTTGAATAACTTGTACAATGTACCATGAAAAAGAACAAACATTGCTTTAGAACAAAGCCCTGGTGGATAAAAATCACATATTTAATAATGATAATAGTGTAAATTCAAATCACACTAATGCAAATATTAAATATATATAGGGATTAGTGTGAAGATGTGTGGACAATTCTTGAGTTTCTATTGGTTCTCGTGTGATGTGTAACATTACCTATAACTGTCCAATTACTATATTTAAATTTCAGAACCAACCAATAGTAAAGGACTATAAAACATATATGAATATAGCCTTAACATGACAGTCTACTTGAAAAATATCATTTGAAAAGAGAGATAATCCCTTTATAACCAATTCCCCAGTTTTGGATAACCAACACTGTTCTATTAATACACTATTTACCTCTGTGATTACCTTGTATCTAAGCCTCTGCAGACTGCCCCCTTATCTCAGTGCTTTTTACAAAAATGCATGTTAAATGATTAGTAGGGATGGGCGAATGTTTTGCAACATTCGAAAAATGAAACAAATTTTAACACATTTGTTCATTCGAATCGAATTTTGAATGTTTAAATCACATTCTAACATTCGATTTTCGAATGTTCGGTTTCAAATTTTACGATTACATTCGAAAATATTCTTATTGAAAAATTTTAATTTATATTTGTAATAGTATTTCTAATGCTTTCTTTAAATGTAATATTCGAATTATGCAATATTCGAATTCGAAAAATTCAAATTTATATGTTTGTTATAGTATTTCTAATGCTTTCTTTAAATGTAATATTCGAATTATGCAATATTCTATATAGAAACATTCGAAATTATATATTTGTATCTATTATGTATCAATTTACTAGATTCCCTTCCTACCACATGAACTATTGAACTTCTGAATAGTATTTGTTAAATAGAATGTAAAATTCGAAATTTCGAATGTGGACATTCAATATAATTATAAACATTCGAATAGAAAGTGACATTCGAAAACTGTAAATATCATTCAATTATAGAATTTTTAAGAATATTCGTTCTTATCAACATTCGGATTTATAATTTGAATTTCGGTAATAACATTCCTTCTAACATTCGAATTCGGAAATTTACACATTCGCCCATCTCTACTGATTAGTGCTGATTCATAAATAACTCCACAGGAGTGAGCACAATGCTATCTATATGGGACACATTAACTAGCACTGTCTAACTGTGGAAAGCTAATAAAATGCACTGAGATAAGAAGTGGCCTTCAAGGGCTACCTAAGTCTACCTAGCTTTGGCCTTCAACAAAGAATACCAAGAGAACAAATCAAATTTGATGATAATTGTAAATTGGAAAGTTGTTTAAAATGACATACCCTATCTGAACCATGAACGTTTAATTTTGACTTTACTGTACCTTTAATGGATCTAGACCTTTGTATATTAACTACATCTAAAATAGCATCAGTGTGTTTTGTCTTTGTACAAAAGCATTGTTCTTTGTAAAAAGTCTTAAAATATTGTGCAAATAAAACCTAAGAGACCATGTTTGTGTTTTCTGAAGTCCTGTATGAGCAGTCACCACAGAATTTAACTTTGGTTAACAAGTTTCACTTGAGTATAAGAGTTAACCATGAATTATAATACAAACGTTTCAGAATTGTGCTTGTCATTGAAATTACATGGAGTGTTTAATTTATATTTGTAATACAGGTTCAAGCAGTAAAATTATTGGTGCTTGTAATCTAGGTATATCTATATATATACTGTATACAGTATATATATATATATATATATATATATATATATATATATATATATATATATATATATATATATATATAGGTTGAAGTCATTAGAAAAGGCACTCCATAAAATATAGCAGCCTCCAGGGTGCACTTAAAAATAATCCAATATCTATACGTAGAAAAAAGGCACTCACTGAAAAAGTTAAGACTTAGCTTTTAATAAATAATTAGATTAAACGTGCATGACGTTTCGGAGGCATTCCAACTCCTTTTTCAAATGCATGATACAAACATTTTGAAAAATAAAAAAGCAGTATACAGAATACATTACCCCTTCGCCTTAAATAACCCCAAATGGCTCCTGACAACGCCGAGCCACGTCCGCGGCCCGCATGCTGCATACCCGGAAATCGCGTAACCGGAAGTTGCGTCATCAACGTGAATCACGTGATGACGTATGTTGCCATAGTGACATCAGTTGTTGTCTAACGATATCGTAGACAAAACGGAGTGACCCATCTATCTGTCAGAAAGACAAAAGACTATAATACTCATCAGCCACTATTTAAATTCACTCCGCCTAGGTCACATACTCATGCAAGCAATAACGTTATCAGAGCCCTGTGTAAATAAAAACAATAAAAGCAATTAATCACAAGTGATCAATGGCAGTTAAATAAAAACATATACATAGAGGATATAAGGTGTTACAAATATTTAGAAAAACCTTATACACATATTGGTATATATGCATTTGTATATATGCATTTATCATTAAACGGATATTGGGAATTTTTTAAATATCATATGCAAATAACCCAAATCCTAGACAATGCATACAACCAATATGTTTATACGTTGTTCATGTTTCCTGGAGTATGGCAAAAAAATACCAGAGGACTTGAGAACTTGAAGCTGTTATATCTGTACATCAAAGTAAAAAAAAGTGAATGGATGGATATGACAATAGAGGCAGGTAGGAGAAAAACAGGTTCAGTTCCTAGTATAAAATGGTGAGAAATCCAGCATAGTGTTTAACCCTCTAGGTGTTATGGTATCCAGAGTGTAAATCCATCTTGTCTCCAACCTCAAAAGTTGATTGCCCCTGTCACCTCCCCTTGTCAGCGGTGGTACTTGGTCAATTAGCATGGTTTTAAGGCTTGAAACACCATGTTTGTGTCGGGCAAAATGGCGTGCCACTGGCTGATCAGAGTCGCCATTTTTGATGGCTTCCCTGATCGCACAGCGATGGTTAGCCATACGCTCCCGGAACGTAGTGACCGTTTTCCCTATGTATACAAGGGAGCATGGGCAAATCAACATATAAATCACATGGGTGCTCATACATGAGAGTCTATAGTTGATTTTATAGCGCTTATTAGTGTGTGGTGTTGGAATGTGTCTCCTTTCAGCATGCTGTCACATGTGACACAGTCACCACACTTAAAGCAGCCTTTTTTGTTGGATTTTAACCAATTGCTCGTCTCATAACACCTAACTGGGTCTGTTTTCACTAATAAGTCTCTCAAATTCCTTGCTCGGCGATATACCATTCTAGGGTGTTGTTTCTTCACGAATGGTAGAGACTTATCTGAACTGACTAAGTCCCAATGCTTAGAGACTGCTCTCGCAACCTTTTGATGCATAGGATCAAATGTAGTGATAAAATTGAGTTTCTTCTCAGACTTAGTAGTGTCTCTTTCTCTGATCAAGGTGTTTCCAAAGCATTTCATAGCTCCATCCTTAATATCTGTAACCATCCCTCTGTCATAACCTCGTGTGATCAATTTTTCCGACATCTCATCCAATTGTGTCTCTCTATTCAATGCCTCGGTATTATTGCGTAAAACCCGAGTGAGTTGAGAGGCTACTATCCCTTTCTTTTGGTGTACAGGGTGATAACTATGTGCGTCTAACAGGGAATTGCGATCAGTCGGTTTGGTGTAGAGAGACGTGCCAAACCTACATGTCTCCCCCTCAATCACCTTAAAGATGTTCAGATCCAAAAAATGGACCATATCAGCATCATATTCGATTTTGAATCTGATTGGGACTGTCAAATCATTTAGGCCATGTACCCAAGACACAAGTGTGTCTGGGGTCCCACGCCAAATCAAAAAGACGTCGTCAATATACCTTGTGTAGTACACCACCTCCACCATGTCCTGGGGCCGCATAATGTAATGCTCATACCAGGACATGTGCCCGACACAAACATGGTGTTTCAAGCCTTAAAACCATGCTAATTGACCAAGTACCACCGCTGACAAGGGGAGGTGACAGGGGCAATCGACTTTTGAGGTTGGAGACAAGATGGATTTACACTCTGGATACCATAACACCTAGAGGGTTAAACACTATGCTGGATTTCTCACCATTTTATACTGGGAACTGAACCTGTTTTTCTCCTACCTGCCTCTATTGTCATATCCATCCATTCACTTTTTTTGACTTTGATGTACAGATATAACAGCTTCAAGTCCTCTGGTATTTTTTTGCCATACTGCAGGAAACATGAACAACGTATAAACATATTGGTTGTATGCATTGTCTAGGATTTGGGTTATTTGCATATGATATTTAAAAAATTCCCAATATCCGTTTAATGATAAATGCATATATACAAATGTATATATACCAATATGTGTATAAGGTTTTTATAAATATTTGTAACACCTTATATCCTCTATGTATATGTATATGTTTTTATTTAACTGCCATTGATCACTTGTGATTAATTGCTTTTATTGTTTTTATTTACACAGGGCTCTGATAACGTTATTGCTTGCATGAGTATGTGACCTAGGCGGAGTGAATTTAAATAGTGGCTGATGAGTATTATAGTCTTTTGTCTTTCTGACAGATAGATGGGTCACTCCGTTTTGTCTACGATATCGTTAGACAACAACTGATGTCACTATGGCAACAGACGTCATCACGTGATTCACGTTGATGACGCAACTTCAGGTTGTGCGATTTCCGGGTATGCAGCATGCGGGCCGCGGACGCAGCTCGGCGTTGTCAGGAGCCATTTGGGGTTATTTAAGGCGAAGGGGTAATGTATTCTGTATACTGCTTTTTTCATGCATTTGAAAAAGGAGGTGGAATGCCTCTGAAACGTCATGCACTTTTAATCTAATTATTTATTAAAAGCTAACTATATATCTAATTATTTATTAAAAGCTAACTATATGCCATTGGTTAAAGATGCTGGCTATAGATAACAACCGTCATCGCTGCCCATATTGGCGATGTATATTAAAAGGATCCTTTGCAATAGAACTGCCATGTGCCTAACCACTAATCCTAATACCCCTAAACGTAAGTACCCCATGATCCCAAACTAACGCTACACTAATAAACATCTAAACAGACACATACACACTGCAAGTATCTAAACTATTAACCGCTATGCCGCCACATAAAGAAAAAAGTGTAAGAGAATGAACAACCTGTCACTCTAATACTAATAGGGGGAGCTAACAATAATAATGGCAAATAAGTACAATAGTAACAACCACTATGTATCTATCTCAATGTGAATAGACAAATTTAAAATGCAATACAAAAAAGATATCCACACTATTAAAATTAAAACAAAGTCCCAATAAATGTCTCTTTAAGAAGATGCACAATGTCTCTGGCTGCTCTCTGTGACATTCATCAGAAGTAGATAGAGTTCCTATAAAAGGTAAACATACAGAGGCGCCTTTAAGTCCAATATCATCAGGGTAAATGGGAAGAGATATGGTCAAATGTACACTCACATTTGTTGAAGCAAACAATAGCGTAAATGAGGCGGACCGAGACTTCTGAGCTGCTCAGCTGACTCCACATCTAGAGCTCCTAACAGATGATGGACGAGGGTTCTGATTTACACGCTACACACACCCTATCTTTGAAGTCCAACAGCTGACAGCTGCACGCGGTCACCCACAGGGTCTCGCCGGTCAGGATAATAGGATGGCAATAATAGCAGAGGTGATATCAAAGCCTCCAAAGATCCGAGCGGTAGCGGGTGCATACAAAGTTTAATGCTTTAAAACAATATAAAAACAGTGACGCTTTTCTCTGCGATCAACACCATTTCCTCAGACTATTGTGTGCTTCAACAAATGTGAGTGTACATTTGACCATATCTCTTCCCATGTACCCTGATGATATTGCACTTAGAGGCGCCTCTGTATGTTTTCCTTTTATAGGAACTCTATCTATACCGCCACATACCCACTGCAAGTACTATCCTATCCTATTAACACCTATACCACCACATACCCACCACAAGTACTATCCTATTAACTACTATGCCGCCACATGCCCACCGCAAGTACTATCCTATTAACTACTATACCGCCACATACCCACTGCAAGTACTATCCTATCCTATCCTATTTACACCTATAACGCCACATACCCACCACAAGTATTATCCTATTAACTACTATGCTGCCACATAACCACTTCAAGTACTAAACTATCCTATTAACACCTATAACGCCACATACCCACCACAAGTACTATCCTATTAACTACTATACTGCCACATACCCACTGCAAGTACTATCCTATCCTATTAACCCCTATAACGCCACATAACCACCACAAGTACTATCCTATTAACCCCTATACCGCCACATGCCCACCGTAAGTACTAAACTATTAACCCCTATACCGCAGCATACCCCAAATGCAAACTAAACTAACACCTAACCCCCCCCCCTCATATTAAATAACCCCCTAAGTTACAATAAAAAAATTTTTAAGTGACTGAAGAAGCCGAGAAGTCTGCCTCCGCGAAGATAGCCCCCGGTGCCAGAAACTAGGAAAAAGAGAGCCCAACATCAGATCAAGAGGAGGGGGCCGGATTTCCCAACGGTATAACTTTTTTTGGGGTGGTTTTTTATTTTTAAGAATAGACTTTTTTTATTTTTACTTTTATTTTTTTTATTTTAATAGGTTTTTAAGGTACTGTAAATTTTGTTACTTTGGGGTGTGGGGTTTACTTGTATTGTAGAGGGGTTGTAATTGTTTTTTATGTAAAAGAACTGAAATCACTTTAGGGCAATGTCCTACAAAAGTCTCTTTTTTAATGTAATTTATTTTAGTGTTAGGGTTTAGTTTTTTTTTGTTTTGGGTGGGATTTTTATTTTATGGGGCATGTAGATTAGTGTTATGTATAATGGTGTTTTTTTATTTTGGATACTGTAGTTTATAATTTTATGTAACTTACATTTTTTTATTGTAAAATAGATTTTTTTTATAATCTAATTTAGAGGGTTTAGTTTAGAGGAGGGTTGATTAGGTGATTATTGATAGCTACCATTTAGAAGACCTTAATCTTATAACCACTTACATAGGCTCCACCTAAGCACAGTGAAGGGGGTAAGTAGAGCAGCATTTGCTGTAAAAGTAAATATTAATATTTAATTCTAAAATATTATATATCAAAGTAATAAAGAACTTATGATTATACAGGTAGCCCTCAGTTTACGCCGGGGTTAGGTTCCAGGAGGAATGGTTGTAAATCGAAACAGTTGTAAATTGAAACCCAGTTTATAATGTAAGTCAGTGGGAAGTGAGGGAGTTAGGTTCCAGGCCCCTCTCAAAATTGTAATAATAACACCTAATACATTATTTTTAAAGCTTTGAAATGAAGACTTTAAATGCTAAACAGCATTATAAATCTAATAATATAGATTGTATCATCATCAAACTAAGTTTAATGAACAAAAACATTTGCTAAACATCACCTAATAAAATAATCACACAACAGACTGCATCATCATCATCAAACTAAGTTTAATAAGCAAAAATGTTTTTACTTGCATTTTTCTGCAATCAGTTCTCTGCATTGTTAGCATGTTAGATAATATTGGGTCTGCACCTATTCTATGCATTTCAATCTGCAGTGGTTAATAGGCAATTAGGCACCCTCACCTCAAGCTGCTAGACAGGAAGATAATAGGGAAGTGGCTGCTAAATTTTGCTCAATAGATTTGGTCTGATCTGTGTACACAGATCAATTTAAGGCAGTTAAGTTTATTAACTTTGCTGCAAAACAAGTTGACAGCTCCACCTACTGGCTATTTTAATTAGTGCATCGCTTTCCAAAAGCTTTTCAATAGCAGTCACATGACTGAAAAAAAAGGTTGTTATTCTGAAACGGCGCAAATTGAACCGGCGTAAACCGAGGGCCACCTGTATACTATTGTTAAAAACTACTAATAAAAATATATTAATCAAACATATTTGCAAATATGTAAATTAAATAGTGTATTAAATATTTGTAATTATATTTGTGTGTCTATTGCATCTGAGTCTGTCACAAGTGAAGTTTAAAACTATTATTTTAAGCCATTGGGTTACAGGGGTTTAGCAACATATTTGAATGTTAATCAGAAGTTACCATATTGCTAAACATGAGGGCTTAGCTATGTATAAAGGTACACATTTGCTAATTGACTTGTAAGTGATGCACAATACCTTCAAATAGCTGACTATAACATATCACATGAACATCCCTATGTAAAAAAGGAAGATATTTACCTTAAAGGGACAGTAAAGTCACAATTAAACTTTCATGATTCAGATAGAGAATACAATTTTAAAAAACTTTCCAATTTACTTCTATTTTCAAATTTGCTTCATTCTCTTGGAATCTTTTATTGAAAAGTATAACTAGGTAGGCTCGTAAGAGCTCAGGAGTGTGCACGTGTCTTTAGTACTATATTGCCATAAGAGCTCAGGAGTGTGCACGTGTCTTTAGTACTATACACTGCTGCCATAGAGTACTAAAGACACGTGCACACTCCTGAGCTCTCATGAGCCTACCTATAAATAATTATTAATAATAATAATAATAATACAAAAATTTACAATTAGTTGATTTTATGAATTTGTCTCTTTATTGCAGAATTAGTCTCTTGATAAAAAATGTTGTCTTCTGCTGAGCTTGACCAGTTGTTCAGTCTTTACGCACATAAAGGTTCTAAACATGCAGGTATGGACATTCATTTCCTGCGCTTGATTCCCGAAGAGCTGAAACCACAGCACTTCATGACTTGTCATTGGAGCGTTCATACGATTATATATATAAAGGAATAAAAATGCCTAGTCTGGTAATTACCAGGCAATTACTACTACCTGGATATATATATAACTAGCCTCCTTTGTCTAAGTAAACACACACAGAAACCAAAATGGTTTATTTATTAACCCCTAATCTGCCCCCCCAACGTCGCTGCAACTATATTAAATTTATTAACCCCTAATCTGCTGCCGCCAACGTTGCCGCCACTATAATATATTTATTAAGAATAAAGGTTCCTTTAAATGACGTCATCCAAGATGGCGTCCCTTGAATTCCGATTGGCTGATAGGATTCTATCAGCCAATCGGAATTAAGGTAGGAAATCAGCCAATAGGATTGAGCTCACATTCTATTGGCTGTTCCAATCAGCCAATAGAATGCAAGCTCAATTCTATTGGCTGATTGCATCAGCCAATAGGATTTTTCCTACCTTAATTCCGATTGGCTGATAGAATCCTATCAGCCAATCGGAATTCAAGGGACGCCATCTTGGATGACGTCATTTAAAGGAACCTTCATTCTTCGCTTGGACTTCATTTGAAGAGGATGTTCCGCGTCGGCTGGATTGAAGATGGACCCGCTCTGCTCCAGATGGATGAAGATAGAAGATGCTGCCTGGATGAAGCCTTCTGCCCGTCTGGAGGTCCTCTTCTGCACGGATCGGATGAAGACTTCTGCCCCTCTGGAGGACCGCTTGTGCCCGGCTGGGTGAAGACGGCTCAAGGTAGGGTGATCTTCAAGGGGGTAGTGTTAGGTTTTATTAAGGGGGGATTGGGTGGGTTTTAGAGTAGGGTTGGGAGTGTGGGTGGTGGGTTTTAATGTTGGGGGGGTATTGTATTTTTTTTTTACAGGTAAAAGAGCTGATTACTTTGGGGTAATGCCCCGCAAAAAGTCCTTTTAAGGGCTATTTGTAATTTAGTATAGGGTAGGGAATTTTATTATTTTGGGGGGCTTTTTATTTTATTAGGGGGGTTAGATTAGGTGTAATTAGTTTAAAATTCTTGTAATTATTTTTTTATTTTCTGTAATTTAGTGTTTTTTTTGTACTTTAGTTTATTTAATTTAATTGTAGTTAATTGTAGTTAGTTTATGTAATTAATTTAATGATAGTGTAGTGTTAGGTGTAATTGTAATTTAGGTTAGGATTTATTTTACAGGTAAATTTGTCTTTATTTTAACTAGGTAGCTATTAAATAGTTAATAACTATTTAATAACTATTCTACCTAGTTAAAATAAATACAAAGTTGCCTGTAAAATAAATATAAACCATAAGCTAGCTACAATGTAACTATTAGTTATATTGTATCTAGCGTATGGTTTATTTTATAGGTAAGTATTTAGTTTTAAATAGGATTCATTTATTTAATTGTAGTAATTTTATTTCATTTTATTTAAATTATATTTAAGTTAGAGGGTGTTAGACTTAGGGTTTGACTTAGGTTTTTTGGGTTAATAAATTTAATATATTAGCGGTGACGTTGTGGGCGGCAGATTAGGGGTTAATAAATGTAGGTAGGTTGCGGCGACATTGGGGAGGGCATATTAGGGGTTAATAAATATAATGTAGGTGTCGGCGATGTTGGGGGCAGCAGATTTGGGGTTCATAGAGATAATGTAGGTGGCGACGGTGTCCGGAGCGGCAGATTAGGGGTTAATAAGTGTAAGATTAGGGGTGTTTAGACTCAGGGTTCATGTTAGGGTGTTAGGTGTAGACATAACTTTTGTTTCCCCATAGGAATCAATGGGCTGCGTTAGAAGCTGAACGCTGCTTTTTTGCAGGTGTTAGGTTTTTTCAGCTGAATCTGCCCCATTGTTTCCTATGGGGAAATCGTGCACGAGCACGTTTAGCCAGCTTACCGCTACCGTAAGCAACGCTGGTATTGAGGTGAGATGTGGAGCTAAATTCTGCTCTACGCTCACCTTTTTGCGGCTAACGCCGGGTTTAAAAAAAACTGTAATACCAGCGTTGTCTTAAGGGAGCGTTAAAAAAAAATGCTCGTTAGCAACGCACCCCTGTTACCGCAAAACTTGTAATCTCTGTGATTGTTATTTTACTGTTCCCATCCAAGGTAATCCTAAAAACCTGGCCTGTTGAGAAAGCCTGAGGACAAGTTTTAAAACCTGTGATATAGGGGATATACAGTACTCCTGCTTTTATTTCACTGTCCTGACACAGTTACAGAACAGTACAATAAAATAAACTTATTTTAGAAAACTAGTCTCTCGTTTTAAGATTGTAACTTGCTTATCTATAAGTACCAATCTTATTTTAACTACACGTAATGTAGGTTTTTATTGTTATTATAATTTTATAATTTTCTCCAACTAAAAGAGTACTTAAAATAACTAAATAAAATGGGATTTCCAGTGTTCCAAACTGGGAGCTTAATCATGCCACTCTTTCTAAATGATGTTGTAACAAACCACTCTATAGTCTTTTTATACATCCAGTAGAAAGTTTTTCTTTCATAACGATACTCCATGGAAATATTAAATTTTAGTAACCCTTCCATTCATCACATACACCTTTTGTGGAACAAATAATACATAAAATGCAAACAGAGCTACTTTTTCCCTAATATAAGCTGTCATTTTAATTTTAAGCGCAAAGACAGACGTGGATGAACATAGCCAATTCTTGTTTTAAAAAGCTTAGCACCTTCTTTGCTTTGAATTTCTTTTTGTTGCATTTATATTTTTGGCATCTCAGAGTCTGCTCCCGAGCCTTAAAATAATGTTTCGCTTTTGCTTTACAGTATGTCTAAGGTCTCTAAAGAGCTATGATCATGAAAGTATCTTAATGTCTTTCACATGAACCAAAAAGCAACCACAAGAACTAAAGACTCTTCCCAACCAAACAGGCAGAGTAGCTGTGTTTTAAATAGATTTACCATACACTACGGAATCGAGGAACGTACATAAGTGTTTATGTAGGTGTATGTGTGCATTGTATGTGACACTTAAAACAAGGATGTACTCTAATATTTTATCCATTTAAATATGTTCCCAATTATCAATTTTATCTAAAAGTGTGTATAATATTGTTTACAAATAGATCCTTCACATTTATTTTTTCATTTGAAACAGCTGCTACTTAACATTCCTGAACTGAAGTTCTGGTTACAAAAATGTAAACAAGAAGGTTTAGATAAAATAATGCTCCCAATTGGGGGCTATGACAGAGATGTACTAAAATGTTTAATTGATATTATTCTCTCTAAGAGGCCGATTATCTAAAGATATCTGGACTGGCGAGATTATTTAGGAATGCTTGCCTGTCCTTTTTCCCTGTGTTGGAATTATATAAAGTTCCTTTTTATCCTGAAAACAGGGTGTCTCGCAAAGGGACATATACTGCATTTTCGGACGGGAAGGAGACACATACATTACAAAATTGCACAATTAAATTAAGATTTTAAAAAAAACATACAAAACAAATAATTTAAACCATTCACACAAAAATACTCAGAAAAAAATTGTATTTTTAAGGCTCATCAAAAATCATAACTAAAGTGTTCACCAAAAATACGCCTAGATTACGAGTTTGGCGTTAACAGGGGTGCGTTGCTAACGAGGCTTTTTTTTCTAACGCTACCTTAAGCCAACGCTGGTATTACAGGTTTTTTTAAACATGGCGTTAACCGCAAAAAGGTGAGCATAGAGCAGAATTTAGCTCCACATCTCACCTCAATACCAGCGTTGCTTACGGTAGCGGTAAGCTGGCTAAAGGTGCTCGTGCGCGATTTCCCCATAGGAAACAATGGGGCTGAGCTGGCTGTTAAAAAACCTAACACCTGCAAAAAAGCAGCGTCCAGCTTCTAACGCAGCCCCATTGTTTCCTATGGGAAAATAAAAAATATGTCTACACCTAACACCCTAACATGAACCCCGAGTCTAAACACCCCTAATCTTACACTTATTAACCCCTAATCTGCCGCCCCCACTATCGCTGACACCTACATTATATTATTAATCCCTAATCTGCCACTCAGGACACCGCCGCCACCTACATTATCCCTATGAACCCCTAATCTACTGCCCCCAACATCGCCGCCACCTACATTATACTTATAAACCCCTAATCTGCCGCCCCGAACGTCGCCGCCACCTACCTACAATTATTAACCCTAATTTGCCGACCGGACATCGCCGCCACTTTAATACTCCCACCTCGCAAACACTAGTTAAATTTTATTAACCCCTAATCTGCCACCCCCAACGTCGCCAAAACTTACCTACATTTATTAACCCCTAATCTTCCGACCCCAATGTCGCCGCTACTATAGTAAATTTATTAACCCCTAAACCTAAGTCTAACCCTAAGTCTAACCCCCCCTAACTTAAATATAATTTAAATTAAACCAAATACATTTAACATAATTAAATAAATTAATCCTATTTAAAACTAAATACCTATAAAATAAACCCTAAAATAGCTACAATATAACTAATAGTTACATTGTAGCTAGCTTAGGATTTATGTTTATTTTACAGGCAACTTTGTATTTATTTTAACTAGGTACAATAGTTATTAAATAGTTATTAACTATTTAATAACTACCTAGCTAAAATAAGTACATACTTACCTGTAAAATAAATCCTAACCTAAGTTACAATTACACCTAAAACTACACTATAATTAAATTAATTACCTAAACTACCTACAATTAATTACAAATAAATTTAATAAACTAAATTACGAAAAAAAAACACACTAAATTACAGAAAATAAAAAAAGAATTACAAGAATTTTAAACTAATTACACCTAATCTAATCCCCCTAATAAAATAAAAAGCCCCCCAAAATAATAAAATTTCCCTACCCTATACTAAATTACAAATAGCCTTAAAAGGGCCTTTTGCGGGGCATTGCCCCAAAGTAATCAGCTCTTTTACCTGTAAAAGAAAAATACAATAACCCCCCAACATTAAAACCCACCACTCACACACCCCTACTCTAAAACCCACCCAATCCCCCCTTAAAAAAAACTAACACTAACCCCCTGAAGATCACCCTACCTTGAGCCGTCTTCACCCAGCCGGGCACAAGTGGTCCTCCATACGGCAGAAGTCTTCATCCGATCGGGGCAGAAGAGGTCCTCCAGACGGCAGAAGGCTTCATCCAAGCGGCATCTTCTATCTTCATCCTTCCGGAGCGGAGCAGAGCCATCTTCAATCCAGCCGACGCGGACCCATCCTCTTCAAACAACGTCCAAACGAAGAATGAAGGTTCCTTTAAATGATGTCATCCAAGATGGCGTCCCTTGAATTCTGATTGGCTGATAGGATTCTATCAGCCAATCAGAATTAAGGTAGGAAAAATCCTATTGGCTGATGCAATCAGCCAATAGGATTGAGCTCGCATTCTATTGGCTGATTAAGGGCTATTTGCAATTTAGTATAGGGTAGGAAAATTTTATTATTTTGGGGGGCTTTTTTATTTTATTAGGGGGATTAGATTAGGTGTAATTAGTTTAAAATTCTTGTAATTCTTTTTTTATTTTCTGTAATTTAGTGTTTGTTTGTTTTTGTAATTTAGTTTATTGAATTTAATTGTAATTAATTGTAGGTAGTTTAGGTAATTTATTTAATGATAGTGTTGTGTTAGGTGTAATTGTAACTTAGGTTAGGATTTATTTTACAGGTAATTTTGTACTTATTTTAGCTAGATAGTTATTATTAAGAAAAGTGAGCGGTGAGCCTGTACCTGTCAGACTCGTAATACCAGCGTTAGGTAAAAAGCAGCGTTGAGACCTCTCAACGCTGCTTTTTAAGGCTAACGCCAAACTCGTAATCTTGGTGAAAGAATCTTATTCGGCTTGTATATACTAGTAAAAAATATTTGATTATAATGTATTGAACCACTAATTAATAAACCAATAAAACCAAATTATTATCTGACATATGTGCAAATGAGCAGTTCTATCAAGTATCAGTATTATAGCATACAACCTTTGGAAAAAAAGGAAAGTTCTTTTAAGAGGCAACAGTTTTTTACACAATAGATTGCCGTTATTCAAATGGCGCACTGGTTTTAAAAATTATGTCAGTGATCATGTACCAAAGTGGACGGGTAACAGTTGTAGTTTTATCATCTCTCAGTGCCTTTAATACTATGCTGATAAATAGTTTTATCTTAGCAGTTGTACTAGGCAAGAGACAGAGTAACATTTTTTTTAGGTACCTCATTATTGTGAAACCGTTTCACAATATGCTCTCCGATGCTGTAGGAATCCTCTTTGGGACTGCGAGTATGCTCACGCTTTTGATAGCTCTGCTCCTTGTTTAGAAGTGTGGATACACTGACGCTTCTAGTATCGTCTTTCCCATTTGCAAATGCTAGCTCACGTGACTCCCTTAGTTACATCACAATCGCGTAGCCACACTTGTATCAGCTGTTAAGACTTTTTATCTCCAAAAACAGAAGCAGTATTTTTCGTTGTTTAAATAATAATAGCAGTCTTTCTTAGAAAGTGTCACTTGCACTTAGTGCTAAATGCAAGCAAGAGACATGTTGTCACAATTGATAGGATGAATCCAAAGAAATAGTAACCCGGGTTATAAAGTAGAATGAAAGTCTTTTTTCAGCAATAATTTGGTGGATATCCTAATGGGGTCCACCTCACTTTCACAATGCTGCTGCCTTTAACCATCAACACATTTCACCCTATTTGTGGGCTTTATCAAGATAGGTTTCAGGCAGGGTTAGAGGGACTTTTAAAGATCCAAACTCTTCTTTCATTGGTCCATTTTTTTATTGTGCCTTTTTAAAGGTGGCATTGTCAGAAATAGGTGTCTTATGTTCCAAAGGGATGTTGATTAAGGTGGTAATTTCTTTTAGGTGGTTTAAGAGTTTGCACATATACATTAAAGAGTAGACAGTATAAATATAAATGCACAATATCCAAACTATATTTAAAAATCATTATCAACACATATTACTCTTTGTTTAATAAAAAGTACTATCTGAATGCATATACTTCTAAAAGAATATAAATACAATTAATGCTTATTCCAATAGGAAAAGAGACAAATCTAACTGTGAATGAGGAAATAACGTATCAAATTTGTATATTAATTCTTCCTCTTTTATGAGTAATTTTTTTCTCAATGTCCCCGCCTCTCCAATTAGTTGGTACTTTATGTATGCCCAATATTTCAAATCACTAATTCTTCCTTTATGTACATCCTTTAAATGTTTATACAGATGTGTGGTGTCCACTTTATTATCTGGATTGCATAGGTGTTCCTTAATTCTGTCTCTCAAACATCTTTTAGTTTCACCAAGATAAAATAAATTGTAAGTGCATTGTAATACATAGATTATGTTTTTAAATAATCAAGTAGTATAACCCCAGCGCTTGGTTCTGAAAATACCTATAGCTCCTTGAGAAAGGGTACCTAGCTTACCCTTAGAGAAATCAATGAAACGAAAAGGTACAAGGAGCACCTAAAAGTAAGGCTAAGGTAATTTATGGGCTAAACCCTAAAATAATTGTAAATTAATTATATTAATGATATTAATTATATTAAATGTATGATATTAAAAGAAATAACATTTATTCTTTTCAAACATAAAAACATGTAAATATATATGATATACAAATCAACAATTCAACATGGATACATGTGACATAATAAACTCATTATAATCACAATAAAAACAACATGATAATGTCAGAAACAAACGTTTGAGGTGTAAGTCTATCCCTATAAGTGGAAAAAAAGGGGATGTTAGTCCCTTATTAGAATATCATGTTGGATAGATAAATCCTTGAATGGTGATGTCCAATAAAAAAGTGAAACTACTGTGAAAAAATAGTGATGTGCAAAATTGAAAATACTATCCCCCCTCCCTTGTCCGCTGGTTTTCTAGTAAATTATTTATCACACTCTTTTACTTAGATTGTACTTTACATATTTTGAGGGGTTACTTTTTTACTATCTCTTAAAACTAATTTTTCAAAAGTTTCTAAATTGCTGCCTTTAGCAAAGGTGGAATTGAACCTTGATTTTGGTTTAAAATGGGTGTATTAGAAAGCTTTCTCTTGGGGGGTTTCAGTATTAGGGGGTGCTGTCAACTGCCTTTCTAGTGGCTGTTTCAAAAAGAAAACATTTAATTGTCAGAGTTCTCACAATTGTTTTCACATGGATATGGGTGTGGATAATATTCTTTCCTCCTCATCTTTTAATTTAATCTTACTTAGATTAAATATTCCTTGTTTTGGATTTTTTACCTCCACATTTTTGGTTTGTTTTTTGAGTCCCTTTTCCCTCTTTCCTCTAAAGCTCTATTTCTTGTTTGCATTGGGTTTTTTTCTGGTTCTCGTCTTAGTAGATTCCTGGATGTGCCCTCCTGTAGAGGGCTGTTTTCTAAAAAAAACTTTTCATCATGTGTAAGACTCTCATTATTCTCATAATTACTTAGAGGTTCAAATATATTCCTTACTGAGGTGTTTCTATTTTCTCTATTCAGTCTATTGTAAATACAACTGTTATTCTGCCTATTCTCAGGAAAATTCACTCTTTCATTATATTGTCTCCAGTTTTGTTGATAGCTCCAATTTGGTCTATGATATCTTTGACCCTGATAAGTCCTATTATGTTGTTCAGAATTAAAGTATGCATTGTGAGAATTATGGTGTGGGTTATGGTGTGGATTATAGTAATTATTAGAATTCACCTGATTTATCTTTTTATTTTTTACTTCAACCCAAGAGTCCTGTCTTTCTCTTTGGATGTTCTTATGTGTTAGTGTATTATTATTTGATTCTGGGGTGTCTTCTATTACTATTTCTTCAGTATATGTAATATCTATTTCCATTTTCTTCAATTTGGATTGTAACAGATCCTTTTTTAGTACTTCCAACCTCTCTATCATGACTTTCTGTCTTTCCTTATATTCTATTTCTGTTTTTCTTTCTTTTAGTTTATCTTTTAATTCTAGAATATCGGCTTCAATAGTAGTTAGAGTCTCTTTTCTGGAGCGTTTTAGGATTTCAATTAAGAAATTGGAGGCTTTAATTAATGCATCACCCCATTTCTTTTGCAATTGACTACTAAGAGCAAAAGTACACATTTTCTTAAATTGTAATCCCTAGGTATAATGCCCTGTGGTATATCTGTTTAAGAATACAAGCTCAATTTTTTGTTTTAATTCTTGGACTAGAACCTTTTCTAGATCTTTCATTAAATCATTTAGATGATCAGGTTTAACCTTATCACCATTAACAGAATATACATCATCTTTTAATTCCTTGATGATTTTGTCTCTGAATTTGAAAATATCCTCCATATTAGCGGGTAGCCTGCTGCAATTACTAAGAAGAGAAATAATGGGTCAGTAGTGCGCTGAACAAATAGGTACCAAACCCCTCTAAACGACACAACTCCCTCTATACTGTGTCACTGTAAGTAGAGCTAAAAAATGAGATATATTTAGAGTGCACTAGAGTAGCTTAAGATACCTTTAAATGTAGATACAAATCAAGGAAATCGAATCAATAAAATAGAATCATACGGGTGGAGCCAGCAGCCTGAAGCAGCAAGACGTGTGGCATATGAGCTCCTGTTCCTTGATTACATAAAACACTGCTGTGTCCAAGTGTAAGTGTTTTTCTTTTCTCATAAGCTTTCATCCAACTAAGCTCTAGTCTACAGGACAATCTATTTGTGATATTGGAATGGAGAGTTAGAAGCAATAAATCAGCAACCATAAAACTGACTGTGACAGCGAAATGATGCGAGCCGCCATATGGAGATGCAAATCATTAGCCTACTGCGCAACCTAATAACATTGCTGGACAGCCACCAGCGCGCTCTGATCTGGGAGTTGAGAGCAGCTGTTGACCCGGTTAGGAAAACACTGGTAAATAACGAGCTGGGAAAATGTGACAGTTGCGGCTCTCCACACATACGGCAGCAGAGGGGTGGTGCGGCCCAATGCGCAGTGACCATCAACATCGATGCCCAACCTGAGAAGGGAGAGCATTTCAGCAGACTTACGACTAAAGACCTATGGCAAGTCTACATGTATAGCTAGTCTCTCCCTACAGATAATGGATTCAAAGCAGCCTTAAAGGGACACTCAGGTTTTATTAAATTTTCATGATTCAAATACAGCATGTAATTTTAAACAACTTTCCAATTTACTTCCATTAAAAAAAATGTGCACAGTCTTTTATATTTACACTTTTTTTGAGTCACCAGCTCCTACTGAGCATGTGCAAGAACTCAGACTATACGTATATGCATTTGTGATTGGCTGATTGCTATCACATGGTACAGGGGGAGTGGAAATATACATAACTTTAAAATGTGTTAGAAAAGAATCTACTACTCATTTGAAATTCAGAGTAAATGCTATTGTATTGTCTTGTTATCTTGCATTTGTTGATTATGCAAATCTGCTGTGTTTACTGGTCCTTTAAGTATAGCATTTGGCTCTGCTATTATACTCATAGGTGTGAGATAATGTAGCAAGGATATAACTTTTCAGACTCTAGCATAAACTGTTTTGCTTTGTGGTTACTTACTTATCCATTATTTCTGAGTAATGTTATATTTTCTTACGATGTTGCAGATAAAATAATCCCCCAAACTACACATAAAATAATCTCAGATCTTTACCTAGACCCTACCTGTTTATTTTACATTCTCTCAAATCTTATATATACTCATAAAGATCAAGATGTAGCCTTTAGTTAAGTGCAAGGGAATTACTGCTAGTGAATTAGCTGTATAGATGGATAATAATTTGGTTTTATTATTATTAATTAGTGGCTCAATACATTATAATCAAATATTTTTTACTAATATATACAAGCTGAATAAGATTCAATCACCTAGATTACGAGTTTTGCGTTAGGCTAAAAAAGCAGCGTTAACCGGTCCTAACGCTGCATTTTAACGCCCGCTGGTATTACGAGTCTTGCAGGTACAGGTGTACCGCTCACTTTTTTGGCCAGACTTGGCAATACCGCAAATCCACTTACGTAAATTGCGTATCCTCTTTTTTCAATGCTACTTGCATAGCACCAGTATTACGAGTCTGCCAAAAAGTGAGCGGTAGACCCTCTTCTGTCAAGACTGGTACCGCATTTTAAAGTCAGTAGTTAAGAGTTTTACACTACAAAGCCGTAGCATAAAACTCTTAACTAAAGTGCTAAAAAGTACACTAACACCCATAAACTACCTATTAACCCCTAAACCGAGGCCCTCCCGCATTGCAAACACTAAAAGAACATTTTTAACCCCTAATCTGCCAAACCGGTCATCGCTGCCACTATAATAAATATATTAACCCCTAAACCGCCGCACTCCTGCCTCGCAAACATTAGTTATATATTATTAACCCCTAATCTGCCGTCCCTAACATCGCCAACACCTACCTACATGTATTAACCCCTAATCTGCCGCCCCCAACATCGTCGCCACTATACTAAAGTTATTAACCCCTAAATCTAAGTCTAACCCTAACCCCCCCTAACTTAAATATAATTAAAAGAAATCTAAATAAAAATTACTGTCATTAACTAAATTATTCCTATTTAAAACTAAATACTTACCCGTAAAATAAACCCTAAGCTAGCTACAATATAACTAATAGTTACATTGTAGCTAGCTTAGGGTTTATTTTTATTTTACAGGCAATTTGTATTTATTTTAACTAGGTAGAATAGTTACTAAATAGTTATTTACTATTTAATAAACTACCTAGCTAAAATAAAGACAAATTGACCTGTAAAATAAAACCTAACCTAAGTTACACTGACACCTAACACTACACTATAATTAAATTATTTCCCTAAATTAAATACAATTAAATACAATTAAATTAAATTATCTAAAGTACAAAAACAAACAAACACTAAATTACAGAAAATAATAAACAAATTACAAGATTTTTAAACTAATTACACCTAATCTAATCCCCCTAACAAAATAAAAAGCCCCCCAAAATAAAAAAGCCCTACCCTACACTAAATTACAAATAGCCCTTAAAAGGGCCTTTTGCTGGGTATTGCCCCAAAGTACATCCGACGCGGAGCATCTTCTTCATCCGACGACTAACACTGAATGAAGGTTCCTTTAAATGACGTCATCCAAGATGGCGTCCCTTCAATTCCGATTGGCTGATAGAATTCTATCAGCCAATCGGAATTAAGGTAGAAAAAATCCTATTGGCTGATGCAATCAGCCAATAGGATTGAAGTTCAACCCTATTGGCTGATCCAATCAGCCAATAGAATGCCAGCTCAATCCCATTGGCTGATTGGATCAGCCAATAGGATTGAACTTCAATCCTATTGGCTGATTGGATAAGCCAATAGGATTTTTTCTACCTTAATTCCGATTGGCTGATAGAATTCTATCAGTCAATGGGAATTGAAGGGACGCCATCTTGGATTACGTCATTTAAAGGAAACTTTATTCAGTGTTAGCCGTCGGATGAAGAGGATGCTCTGCGTCGGATATCTTGAAGATGGACCAGCTCCGCGCTGGATGGATGAAAATAGAAGATGCCGTCTGGATGAAGACTTCTGCCCATCTGGAGGACCACTTTGCCCGGCTTGGATGAAGACTTCTCCCGGCTTCGTTGAGGACTTCGGCCCAGTTGTATGAAGACTTCTCCCGGTAAGGTGATCTTCAAGGGGTTAGTTTTAGGTTTTTTAAGGGGGTATTGGGTGGGTTTTAGAGTAGGGTTGGTTGTGTGGGTGGTGGGTTTTAATGTTGGGGGGGATTTGTAATTTTTTTTTACAGGTAAAAGAGCTGATTACTTTTGGGCCATGCACCACAAAAGGCCCTTTTAAGGGCTATTTGTAATTTAGTGTTGGGTAGGGCTTTTTTTTATTTTGGGGGGCTTTTTTATTTTGTTAGGGGGATTAGATTAGGTGTAATTAATTTAAAAATCTTGTAATTTGTTTATTATTTTCTGTAATTTAGTGTTTGCTTTTTTGTACTTTAGATAATTTAATTTAATTGTATTTAATTTAGGTAAATAATTAAATTATAGTGTAGTGTTAGGTGTTAGTGTAACTTAGGTTAGGTTTTATTTTACAGGTCAATTTGTCTTTATTTTAGCTAGGTAGTTTATTAAATAGTTAATAACTATTTAGTAACGATTTAAGGAAATCATTAAATAATATAAATTGGGACAATGTATTTTCTAATAAAAATACAGAGGATAAATGGATAATATTTAAAAATTTGTTAAATAAATATACATATCAATACATACCATATGGTTATAAAAATAAAAATAAAAAAAATAAGCCGTTATGGCTAAATATAAATGTGTTAAAAGAAATTAGGAAAAAACGTAGGGCATTTAAATTATTAAAAGAAAATAGTACAGACTCAGCATACAATATTTATAAGGAATGTAACAAAGCATGCAAAAAAGCAATCAAATTAGCCAAAATTGAATATGAAAAATTAATTGCCAAGGATTCTAAGTCTAACCCTAAAAGGTTCTTTAAGTACATAAATAGCAAAAAATCTAAGAAGGATAATATAGGTACATTAAAATGTGTGGAGGGTAGCATGATAAATAATGACAGGGAGAAGGCTGAGGTACTAAACCAGTTTTTTTCTTCAGTATACACAAGAGAGGAACCATTGAATGATACTTTGGAACAGAATAGAACATGCCAGTCCATACCACTAACTGGGTTTTGTTTAGAGGATATCAGGAAAAAACTAAAAAATATTAAGGTAAATAAAACTCCAGGCCCAGATGGAATACACCCAAGGGTGTTAAGGGAACTTAGCACTGTTATAGACAAACCTTTACTCTTAATTTTTCAAGACTCATTATCCTCAGGCATGGTACCCCAGGATTGGCGTAAAGCTGATGTGGTGCCACTCTTCAAAAAGGGAAGCAGGGATGATCCAGGAAGCTATAGACCAGTTAGTCTGACATCAATAGTGGGGAAGATATTTGAAGGGATTATAAGGGATTATATTGATGAGCATATTCGTGTAAACAAGATTATGAGTTCTAATCAGCATGGCTTTAGGAGAAATAGATCATGTCAAACTAATCTAATTAGATTCTACGAGGAAGTAAGTAAAAATATAGATAAAGGGGAATCAGTTGATGTGATATACTTAGATTTTGCAAAGGCATTTGATACAGTGCCACATGAGAGATTAATGCACAAAATTAAGGGACTGGGAATAGCTGAAAATGTTAGCTCATGGATAAATAACTGGATAAAAGATAGGGAGCAACGAGTAGCAGTAAATGGATCATACTCAGATTGGACAAAGGTAATCAGTGGCGTCCCCCAGGGATCAGTACTGGGCCCTGTTCTTTTTAATATTTTTATAAATGACTTGGAGCAAGGATTAAATAGCGACATCTCTATTTTTGCAGATGATACTAAGTTAAGTAAGGTCATTAGGTCAGAGCAGGATGAACTCTCTTTGCAAAGGGATTTGCTAAAATTAGAACTATGGGCAAGTGAATGGAAAATGAGATTTAATACGGAAAAATGTAAGGTTCTACATTTTGGAAGTAAAAATAAGCAGGCTATGTATTTTTTAAATGGGACAAGACTTAGCCAAACACAGGAGGAAAGGGATTTGGGAGTAGTAATAGATAACAAGCTAAAGATGAGTGCACAATGCAGGGCAGCGGCTTCAAAGGCTAATAAGATACTAGCATGTATTAAAAGAGGCATTGATTCAAGGGAGGAAAGCATAATTCTGTCATTATATAAAGCCCTGGTAAGACCTCACCTTGAGTTTGGAGTGCAGTTCTGGGGACCGATTGCTAAAAAAGATATTGCAGAACTAGAAAAAGTTCAGAGAAGGGCCACAAAGCTAATAAGGGGATTGGAGAAATTAACCTATGAGGAGAGGCTAGCCAAACTGGGTCTGTTCTCTTTAGAAAAAAGGCGCTTGAGAGGTGACATGATTACTTTATATAAATATATTCAAGGCCCATATACAGAGATGGCAGAAGCTCTTTTTATTCCAAGAAAATTGGTTCTGACAAGAGGTCATAATTTAAGGTTGGAGGAAAGGAGATTTAATCTCCTGCAACAGAAACGTTTTTTCACTGTAAGAGCAATAAAATTGTGGAACTCATTACCAAAGGAGGTAGTGAATGCCAATACCATAGATACATTTAAAAATAGTCTGGATAAATTTCTGTATATAAACAAAATTCATGGATATGATTGCTAGTATTAAATGGGTCACATTTTAATGGGGTTATTTAAGCTTAACTGGAGCTTTTTGTAAGTATTTTAGATTTGTATAGGTTGAACTCGATGGACTTCAGTCTTTTTTCAACCTTATCTACTATGTTACTATGTTACTATGTATGTATTCTACCTAGTTATAAATACAAACTTGCCTGTAAAATAAAAATAAACCCTAAGCTAGCTACAATGTAACTATTAGTTATATTGTAGATATTTTATGGGGGGTTTTACAGGTAAGTATTTAGTTTTAAATAGGAATAATTTAGTTAATGATATGAATTTTATTTAGATTTATTTAAATTATATTTAAGTTAGTGGGGGTTAGGGTTATACTTAGGTTTAGGGGTTAATAAATTTAGAATAGTGGCGGCGACGTTGGGGGCGTCAGATTAGGGGTTAATAAGTATAATGTAGGTGTCAGCGATGTCGGGGGCGGCAGATTAGCGGTTAATAAGTATAATGTAGGTGTCTGCGATGTCGGGGGCGGCAGATTAGGGGTTAATAAGTGTAAGATTAGGGGTGTTTAGACTCAGGGTTCATGTTAGGGTGTTAGGTGTAGACATAAATTTTATTTCTCCATAGGAATCAATGGGGCTGCGTTAGGAGCTAAACGCTGCTTTTTTGCAGGTGTTAGACTTTTTTCCAGCCGGCTCTCCCCGTTGATTCCTATTGGGAAATCGTGCATGAGCACGCACAACCAGCTCACCACTAACGTAAGCAGCGCTGGTATTGGAGTGCAGTAAGGAGCAAAATTTTGCTCAACGCTCACTTTTTGTCTGTTAACGCCGGGTTTGTAAAAACCCGTAATACCAGCGCTGTCTGTAAGTGAGCGGTAAGCATAAACTGCTCGTTAGCACCGCATAGCCTCTAACGCAAAACTCTAATCTAGGTGTTTGTAACTAGAGGGAGACGTCCCAGTTTTAATATAAAATTTTATATGCAATATATGTTTTAATGTTTGTGAATAAATATATGATTCTATTTTATTGATTATATTTCCTTGATTTGTATCTACATTTGAAGGTATCTTAAGCTACTCAATTTCTACTTGCTAATCCCTAAACGGTGAGTGGAAACTTTGAGCCCTTATAGCTGTGACACTAGCTACTACATTAACATTAATTAAGTTTAGTTTGTTTTCAAGATGATTTTGGGCTGGCCTGAAAACATTTCTCATAAAATAATAGTGAGTGGTCGCTAATATTGGGTAAAATAAAAGTTTTTATTTTTTAGTAATGTGCATGTGTGTAATGATATGAGAAACAAAAATATAAACTTATATTTGTATAAGACAAACACATGAGGTGTAACTGCTCACTGTTTCCATCCCTGCTCGGCTTGAGCACAGACTGTGATTTGCAGGTTTGAGCCTGCTGTCAAAGAAGGAATTTCTGTACTGTTGTTCCGGGCATGTACTGTAAATCCCCATGTAGTTATCTTTTGTATTTTTGTCATTGAGAGAAGGGGGCTTTTTTTAATGATTAAACCAAAAACACCTGCCTGCTTTCTGTCGAGAACACAATGCCTAGAATTAGTTTGTGCTTTACAGAGCCAAATCAATTCTTTATTCACTTTCTATAAAGCGAGGAAAGTTGTCAAAACCATTGTTGTTGTTTATTATGCTGGTCTTTAGATAATGAGAAATGACTTAATGCTTAGAGGAAGCAAAATAAATCCTGCAGGCATATTAAAGCATTTAGTCTCTAGTCTGACTATATCACTATAAAAGTATTGTGTCCCTAACCATTAACATTGTATATGACTGTGGGTATGAATGTCTAATAGTCATAAATGCATCAGGTAACTTTTTGCTGCTTGCTGAAAATATTACACCCAAACGAATAAACAATTGCTAAGCAACTGTTGATCTATATGTTAAAGGAACATGAAACCCAAATGTTTTATTTCATTGTTCAGATAGAGAATACAACTATAAAAAAAGTTTCAAATTTACTTTTGTTATCAAATTTGCTTTGTTCTCATATTATTCCTTGTTGAAGAGATATCTAGATAGGTAGTTTGCACATATTTGGAACACTACATGACAGGAAATAGTGCTGCCATCTAGTGCTCCTGCTGATGTATAACATTCTTGTAAAACTGCTGCCATCTAGTGCACCTGCTGATGTATAACATTCTTGTAAAACTGCTGCCATCTAGTGCTCCTGCTGATGTATAACATTCTTGTAAAACTGCTGCCATCTAGTGCTCTTGCTGATGTATAACATTCTTGTAAAACTTCTGCCTCTAGTGCTCTTGTTGATGTATAACATCCTTGTAAAACTGCTGCCCTCTAGTGCTCTTGCTGATGTATAACATTCTTGTAAAACTGCTGCCATCTAGTGCTCTTGCTGATGTATAACATTCTTGTAAAACTGCTGCCCTCTAGTGCTCTTGCTGATGTATAACATTCTTGTAAAACTGCTGCCAACTAGTGCTCTTGCTGATGTATAACATTCTTGTAAAACTGCTGCCATCTAGTGCTCTTGCTGATGTATAACATTCTTGTAAAACTGCTGCCATCTAGTGCTCCTGCTGATGTATAACATTCTTCTAAAACTGCTGCCATCTAGTGCTCTTGCTGATTTATAACACTCCTGTAAAACTGCTGCCATCTAGTGCTCTTGCTGATGTATAGCATTCTTGTAAAACTGCTGCCCTCTAGTGCTCTTGCTGATGTATAACATTCTTGTAAAACTGCTGACATCTAGTGCTCTTGCTGATGTATAACATTCTTGTAAAACTGCTGCCATTTAGTGCTCTTGCTGATGTATAGCATTCTTGTAAAACTGCTGCCCTCTAGTGCTCTTGCTGATGTATAACATTCTTGTAAAACTGCTGCCCTCTAGTGCTCTTGCTGATGCATAACATTCTTGTAAAACTGCTGCCATCTAGTGCTCCTGCTGATGTATAACATTCTTCTAAAACTGCTGCCATCTAGTGCTCCTGCTGATGTATAACATTCTTCTAAAACTGCTGCCATCTAGTGCTCTTGCTGATTTATAACATTCTTCTAAAACTGCTGCCATCTAGTGCTCTTGCTGATGTATAACATTCTTGTAAAACTGCTGCTTTCTAGTGCTCTTGCTGATGTATAACATTCTTGTAAAACTGCTGCCTCTAGTGCTCTTGCTAATGTATAACACTCCTGTAAAACTGCTGCCATCTAGTGCACTTGCTGATGTATAACATTCTTGTAAAACTGCTGCCATATAGTGCTGAAGACATGTGCATGCTCCTGAACTTACCTTCCTGCTTTTCAACAAAAGATAACAAGAAAAAAAAGAAAATTTGATAATAGAAGTACATTGGAAAGTTGTATAAAATTGTATGTTCTATCTGAATCAAAAGTTCCCATTTACTTTTGTTATCAAATTTATTTAATAGAAATACAAACATATAAACATAGAATTTGATGGTAGCTAAGAACCATAAAGACCCATCAAGTCTACCCATAGCACGTTACTTTTATCTTAGGATAGACTTATGTATGTCCCAGACATTTTTGTATTATTTTACTGTCCCTGTGTTTACCACCTCTATTAGGCCTAGATTTGGAGTTCGGCGGTAGCCGTCAAAACCAGCGTTAGAGGCTCCTAACGCTGGTTTTGGCCGCCCGCTGGTATTTGGAGTCAGTGATAAAAGGGTCTAACGCTCACTTTTCAGCCGCGACTTTTCCATACCGCAGATCCCCCTACGCCATTTGCGTAGCCTATCTTTTCAATGGGATCTTTCTAACGCTGGTATTTAGAGTCGTTTCTGAAGTGAGCGTTAGAGCTCTAACGACAAAATTCCAGCCGCCTGAAAATAGCAGGAGTTAAGAGCTTTCTGGCTAACGCCGGTTTATAAAGCTCTTAACTACTGTACCCTAAAGTACACTAACACCCATAAACTACCTATGTACCCCTAAACCGAGGTCCCCCCACATCGCCGCCACTCGATTAAAATTTTTAACCCCTAATCTGCCGACCGCCACCTACGTTATATTTATGTACCCCTAATCTGCTGCCCCTAACCCCGCCGACCCCTATATTATATTTCTTAACCCCTAACTTGCCCCCCACAACGTCGCCGCAAGCTACTTAAAATAATTAACCCCTAATCTTCCGACCGCAAATCGCCGCCACCTACGTTATCCCTATGTACCCCTAATCTGCTACCCCTAACATCGCCGACCCCTATATTATATTTATTAACCCCTAATCTGCCCCCCTCAACGTCGCCGACACCTGCCTACACTTATTAACCCCTAATCTGCCGAGCGGACCTGAGCGCTACTATAATAAATGTATTAACCCCTAATCCGCCTCACTAACCCTATCATAAATAGTATTAACCCCTAATCTGCCCTCCCTAACATCGCCGACACCTAACTTCAATTATTAACCCCTAATCTGCCGACCGGAGCTCACCGCTATTCTAATAAATGTATTAACCCCTAAAGCTAAGTCTAACCCTAACACTAACACCCCCCTAAGTTAAATATAATTTAAATCTAACGAAATAAATTAACTCTTATTAAATAAATTATTCCTATTTAAAGCTAAATACTTACCTGTAAAATAAATCCTAATATAGCTACAATATAAATTATAATTATATTATAGCTATTTTAGGATTAATATTTATTTTACAGGCAACTTTGTAATTATTTTAACCAGGTACAATAGCTATTAAATAGTTAAGAACTATTTAATAGTTACCTAGTTAAAATAATAACAAATTTACATGTAAAATAAATCCTAACCTAAGTTATAATTAAACCTAACACTACCCTATCAATAAAATAATTAAATAAAATACCTACAATTACCTACAATTAACCTAACACTACACTATCAATAAATTAATTAAACACAATTCCTACAAATAAATACAATTAAATAAACTATCTAAAGTACAAAAAATAAAAAAGAACTAAGTTACAGAAAATAAAAAAATATTTACAAACATAAGAAAAATATTACAACAATTTTAAACTAATTACACCTACTCTAAGCCCCCTAATAAAATAACAAAGCCCCCCAAAATAAAAAATTCCCTACCCTATTCTAAATTAAAAAAGTTACAAGCTCTTTTACCTTACCAGCCCTGAACAGGGCCCTTTGCGGGGCATGCCCCAAGAATTTCAGCTCTTTTGCCTGTAAAAAAAACCATACAATACCCCCCCCAACATTACAACCCACCACCCACATACCCCTAATCTAACCCAAACCCCCTTAAAGAAACCTAACACTAAGCCCCTGAAGATCTTCCTACCTTGTCTTCACCATACCAGGTTCACCGATCCGTCCTGGCTCCAACATCTTCATCCAACCCAAGCGGGGGTTGGCGATCCATAATCCGGTCCAGAAGAGGCTCCAAAGTCTTCCTCCTATCCGGCAAGAAGAGGACATCCGGACCGGCAAACATCTTCTCCAAGCGGCATCTTCGATCTTCTTCCATCCGGAGCGAAGCGGCAGGATCCTGAAGACATCCAGCGCGGAACATCCATCCGGACCGACGACTGAACGACGAATGACTGTTCCTTTAAGGGACGTCATCCAAGATGGCGTCCCTCGAATTCCGATTGGCTGATAGGATTCTATCAGCCAATCGGAATTAAGGTAGGAATTTTCTGATTGGCTGATGGAATCAGCCAATCAGAATCAAGTTCAATCCGATTGGCTGATCCAATCAGCCAATCAGATTGAGCTCGCATTCTATTGGCTGTTCCGATCAGCCAATAGAATGCGAGCTCAATCTGATTGGCTGATTGGAGCGGCCAATCGGATTGAACTAGATTCTGATTGGCTGATTCCATCAACCAATCAGAAAATTCCTACCTTAATTCCGATTGGCTGATAGAATCCTATCAGCCAATCGGAATTCGAGGGACGCCATCTTGGATGACGTCCCTTAAAGGAACAGTCATTCGTCGTTCAATCGTCGGTCCGGATGGATGTTCCGCGCTGGATGTCTTCAGGATCCTGCCGCTTCGCTCCGGATGGAAGAAGATCGAAGATGCCGCTTGGAGAAGATGTTTGCCGGTCCGGATGTCCTCTTCTTGCCGGATAGGAGGAAGACTTTGGAGCCTCTTCTGGACCGGATTATGGATCGCCAACCCCCGCTTGGGTTGGATGAAGATGTTGGAGCCAGGACGGATCGGTGAACCTGGTATGGTGAAGACAAGGTAGGAAGATCTTCAGGGGCTTAGTGTTAGGTTTCTTTAAGGGGGTTTGGGTTAGATTAGGGGTATGTGGGTGGTGGGTTGTAATGTTGGGGGGGGGTATTGTATGTTTTTTTTTACAGGCAAAAGAGCTGAAATTCTTGGGGCATGCCCCGCAAAGGGCCCTGTTCAGGGCTGGTAAGGTAAAAGAGCTTGTAACTTTTTTAATTTAGAATAGGGTAGGGAATTTTTTATTTTGGGGGGCTTTGTTATTTTATTAGGGGGCTTAGAGTAGGTGTAATTAGTTTAAAATTGTTGTAATATTTTTCTTATGTTTGTAAATATTTTTTTATTTTCTGTAACTTAGTTCTTTTTTATTTTTTGTACTTTAGATAGTTTATTTAATTGTATTTATTTGTAGGAATTGTGTTTAATTAATTTATTGATAGTGTAGTGTTAGGTTAATTGTAGGTAATTGTAGGTATTTTATTTAATTATTTTATTGATAGGGTAGTGTTAGGTTTAATTATAACTTAGGTTAGGATTTATTTTACAGGTAAATTTGTTATTATTTTAACTAGGTAACTATTAAATAGTTCTTAACTATTTAATAGCTATTGTACCTGGTTAAAATAATTACAAAGTTGCCTGTAAAATAAATATTAATCCTAAAATAGCTATAATATAATTATAATTTATATTGTAGCTATATTAGGATTTATTTTACAGGTAAGTATTTAGCTTTAAATAGGAATAATTTATTTAATAAGAGTTAATTTATTTCGTTAGATTTAAATTATATTTAACTTAGGGGGGTGTTAGTGTTAGGCTTAGACTTAGCTTTAGGGGTTAATACATTTATTAGAATAGCGGTGAGCTCCGGTCGGCAGATTAGGGGTTAATAATTGAAGTTAGGTGTCGGCGATGTTAGGGAGGGCAGATTAGGGGTTAATACTATTTATGATAGGGTTAGTGAGGCGGATTAGGGGTTAATACATTTATTATAGTAGCGCTCAGGTCCGCTCGGCAGATTAGGGGTTAATAAGTGTAGGCAGGTGTCGGCGACGTTGTGGGGGGCAGGTTAGGGGTTAATAAATATAATATAGGGGTCGGCGGTGTTAGGGGTAGCAGATTAGGGGTACATAGGGATAACGTAGGTGGCGGCGGTTTACGGAGCGGCAGATTAGGGGTTTAAAAAAATATGCAGGGGTCAGCGATAGCGGGGGCGGCAGATTAGGGGTTAATAAGTGTAAGGTTAGGGGTGTTTAGACTCGGGGTACATGTTAGAGTGTTAGGTGCAGACGTAGGAAGTGTTTCCCCATAGGAAACAATGGGGCTGCGTTAGGAGCTGAACGCTGCTTTTTTGCAGGTGTTAGGTTTTTTTTCAGCTCAAACAGCCCCATTGTTTCCTATGGGGGAATCGTGCACGAGCACGTTTTTGAGGCCGGCCGCGTCCGTAAGCAACTCTGGTATCGAGAGTTGCATTTGCGGTAAAAATGCTCTACGCTCCTTTTTTGGAGCCTAACGCAGCATTTGATTAAACTCTCGATACCAGAGTTAAATTTATGGTGCGGCCAGAAAAAAGCCCGCGGAGCGTTAGCAGCCCTTTTACCGCCGAACTCCAAATCTAGGCCTTAGACTTTTGTTCCATGAATCCACCACCATTTCTGTAAAAAAAAACAGCTTCCTCTCATTACTCCTGAATCTGCTACCCTCTAACTTAAGAGTGCGACCCCTTATTTGTTTGATATTTTTTTTTTTTTGTGTAAAATGCTTTCAGCTTCTACTTTATTAAGTCCCTTCACATATTTGAAGGTTTCTGTGTCACTTCTTCCCATTCTCTACTCTAAACTACACATATTTAAGTCATAGAGTCTCTGGGTCCGATTTACCAAATGACGGGTGGACATAATTCGCTGTAGCCCGACATTGCTGAATGCCGATAGCATACGCTGTCGGCATTTAACATTGTAAAAGCAGTTTTGCTAAACTCCTTGTGCAATGCCTCCCGCTGCAGATGCCGCTAGCAGGGAGTGTCAAACAACCCGATCGTATGTGATCGGATTTATTGCTGTCTGTCGCCTCAGAGGCGGCAGACGAGTTAAGGAGCAGCGGTCTTAAGACCGGCTGCTTCTTAACTGCTGTTTCCAGCGACCCTGAAGGCTCGCACGGAAACAGGAGCATCAGGGGCCATTGGGTCCTTGATAAATCAGCCTCTCTGTACGTTTTATATTTTAGACCGTGTACCATTTAGTGCCCTCCTTTGGACAGTTTCTAGTTTATTTATATCTTTCTAAATATATGGTCTCCAGAACTGCACACAGTATTCCAGATGTGGTCTAACTAATGATCTGTAAAGTGGCATAAGAACCTTGTTATTTCTGCTACTAATTCTACTGGCCTTACTGGCTGTTCGGCTGCATTGTCTACCAAATTTTAGATCATCCGAAATAATAATTCTCAGGTCCCGTTCCTCTTTAGTTACAGTCAGTAACGTACCATTGAGACTGTAGTTAGCTCTTGGGTTTTTGGGCTCTTGGTTATATATTTTAGATCCTATTTATTTGCCCAGTCCTCTAATTACTTAATATCACTGCACATTTGATCCACGCCTCCTAAAACATCAACTAGCGTATGTTACAAATTGTTGTCTCATCAAACCAGCAAACCTTCCCCTGAAGCCCACTTTCAATATCACTGATGAACAAAACAGGCCCACAAACAGACCTGACAATCCATTATGTGAGTAAGTTTGTTGTGTGGGGCAGTGTCAAATGCTTGGCTAAAGTCCAGATATGCAACATCTATGGCTCCTCCCTGGTCTATTAATTTATTTACATGGTGAAAGAAATCAATCAGATTAGTCTGACAAGATCTTCCAGCAGTGAAACCATGCTGTCCTTTGTCTTCTAAGTTGTTTGTCTGAAGGTAAGACACAAGTCTTTAACCTAAGAGTTTCCAAAACGCTTTAGATAAATAGCATATCTAGGTAGCCTGTAACTTTTGAGAACAATATGGCAGTAATATTTGCACATTGTATAACATTGTTAAAAGCATTGAAGCAAAACGGTTGCCGTATAGTGTTCTAGACACATGCACGCTCCTGGCTAGATAGGCTTAACAATACCACAATAAAAAAATCGTTAGTTTGAGAATAAATACAATTTAACTTTTTTTTATTATTATTTAATGATCTGAATCATGAAAGAAAAAGTTTATGTTGCTTGTCCATTTAATGTGTTATACATTTGTGTAGCTATGGGGCATGAAACTCACATTTTTTATTTCATGACTCAGATAGAGCAGATCATTTAAACAACTTTCCAATCTACTTCTATTATCTAATTGTCTTCATTTTTATGTTATCGTTTGTTGAAAAACATCAAGGTAAGCTCAGGAATGTGCACGTGTCAGCAGCACTATATGTCAGTAGTTTTGCAACAATGTTATACGTTAGCAAGAGCACTAGATGGCAGCACTATTTCCTGTCATGTAGTGCCTCAGGCATGTGCACGCTACCTATCTAGATATCTCTTCAACAAAGAATAACAAGAGATTGAAGCAAATTTGATACTAGAAGTAAATTGGAAACTTTTTTAAAATGTTACTCTCTATCTGAATCCTGAAATGTCCCTTTAAGGTCACTTCAGCATTCTATGTTACAGTATATTTTAAATGTTTAGAATTCTTGAATGTATAAACAAAGTTTGGCTAAAATTTGGCATTTTACCTTGGTATGGCAATAATTTCAGCACAGAAAACTTAAAGGGACAGTCTACACCAGAATTGTTATTGTTTTAAAAGATAGATAATCCCTTTATTACCCATTCCCCAGTTTTGCATAACCAACACAGTTATAATAATACACTTTTTACCTCTGTGATTATCTTGTATCTAAGCCTCTGCAGACTGTACCCTTATTTCAGTTCTTTTAAAAGAATAGCATTTTAGCCAATCATTGCTCACTTCTCGGTAAATTCACGTGCGTAAGGCCAGTTTTGTGAGCGGCCCAGCAGTGAAACAGTTAATAAGGGAACCAGACCTTGCAGTCTGCATTGTGCAATATTTGGTAATTGCTCACTACTGGGCCACTCACAAAACTGGCCTTAGAGGGAACACAGGAACTAACGCCCTCTAGTGGTGAAAAATTGTCACAATGCATTTAGATTAGAGGCGGCCTTCAAGGTCTAAGAAATTAGCATATGAACCTCCTAGGTTTAGCTTTTAACTAAGAAAACAAGGAGAACAAAGCAAAATTAATGATAAAAGTAAATTGGAAAGTTGTTTAAAAAATAGTGAAAGTTTTTTTTTTTACTTGACTGTCCCTTTAAAAGGAGATGAAACCCATTTTTTTTCTTTTATGATTCAGATAGAGAATACAATTTTAAAATGTTTCCAATTTTTTTCTTTTATAACATTTACTTTGTTTTTTTGTTATTCTTTGTTAAAGAAGTATCTAGATAGGTAGTGTGCACATGCCTGAATCACTACTTGACAGGAAATAGTGCTGTCATCTAGTGCTCTTGCTGATGTATAACATTGCAAAACTGCTGCTATAGAGTACTTCAGACACATGCACACTCCTGAACTTGCTTTCCTGCTCTTCAAAAAATGATAACAGGAAAAGGAAAATCAATTGTTAATAGAAGTAAATTGGAAAGTTGTTTAAAATTGTATGTTCTATCTGAATAATGAAAGAAACATTTTGGGTTTCATGTCCCTTTAAGGCAAATATGTTTAACATTTTTCTATCTGAATTATTAAGACGTGACAGAAATAAAGTATTGCCATCTGGCAATATGAGGATTTTGCTCAATGCTATAGTCAAAACTAACACAATCACTTTTGCAGAGAGACATGGTGTAGAATATTATTGCTAGCTTTAAACTCCTCTTAGTGTCTCCAGAGAGATAAAGTCTTACATTTAGTTTTAACAAAGTAGCAGACGAGGTTAATTCAGTCCTCCTTGGGCAGTTTGGGGGTTTTTAAAAGATGGAAAACAGTATTACCCAAAAGTTAAATGTAAAGTTACAGTGGTGAGAATAGAAGCAAACTCTAGCTACAATTAATGTCAAGTGAGAGAGAAAAAAGGAAAGAGAAACTGATGTATTAAAAGTCAATCACCTAGATTACGAGTTTTACAAGGGTGCGAAATGAAAGCAACACAAGTTGCGTTATTTCACCCCCCATATCGCTGCCATTACGAGTTTCTGAAAAGCCTCCTTGTGCGTGCGATAAGCTCCATACCGCACAAAGGCCAAGGGATTAGAATACGTGCTTGTGCATGCTTTCCCCATAGACATCAATGGGGAGAGAGTGTTAGGAAAAAAACTAACACTTGAAGTGCGGAATGGCGATCGCCGTAACGCAACCCCATTGATGTCTATGGAGAAAAAAAAGTTACATTTAAACCTAACACCCTAACATAAACCTTAAGTCTAAACACCCCTAATCTGCTGCCCGCGACATTGTGCCACTATAATAAAGTTTTTAACCCCTAATCTGCTGCCCCGACATCGCCGACACTAATAGAAAGTTATTAACACCTATTCCGCCGCTCACGACATCGCTGACACTATAATAAATGTATTAACCCTTTTTTCCGCCGCTCTCCCACATCTCCGCCACTAAATAAACCTATTAAACCCTAAACCGGCAGCCCCCCATATCACCAAACACTAAATTAAACTAAAAAACCCTGAACCTAACACCTCCCTAACTTTAAATTAAAATTACAATATAACTCTATTTAAATAAATAAAAACTTACCTGTGAAATAAATATAAACCTAACATTAAACTATAAATTAACCTAACCTTACTATTCTACTAAAATAAAAAATACTACCAATTAAAAAATCTAAATACTACGAAAAAAATAAAAAAATCTAAAATAACAAAAAATAATAAACAAAATTATCAAAAATAAAAACAATTACACCTAATCTAATAGCCATATAAACCCCCCTTAAAATAAATAAACTTTCTAGCCTACAATAAACTACCAATAGCCCTTAAAAGGGCCTTTTGTAGGGCATTGCCCTAAAGAAATCAGCTCTTTTACCTGTAAAAAAATACAAAGTCCCCCCAACAGTAAAACCCACCCCCCAACCAACCCCCCAAAATAAAAAACCTAACTCTAAAAAAAACCTAAGCTACCCATTGCCCCTAAAGGGGCATTTGTATTGGCATTGCCCTTAAAAGGGCATTTAGCTCTTTTGCATTGCCCTTAAAAGGGCATTTAGTTCTTTTTCAAAGCCCAAACCCTAATCTAAATAAAATACCCACCCAAAAAAAAACAAAAAAAACCTAAGACTAACCTCAGAAGATCTACTCACAGTTTCTGAAGTCCGGACATCCAGGCAGCGAAAAGACTTCATCCAGGCGGCGATAGCTTCATCCATCTCGGCGGTGTCTTTTATCTTCTTCCTGGTGGCGCAGAGTGGAGCTATTCTGGATCCCATCCTCCGCGGAGCGTCCTCTTCATACGGTCGCCACCGTACACTGAAGTTGAATGCAAGGTAGCCGTTTCAAAATGGCGTCCTTTGCATTCCTATTGGCTGATTTGATTCTTCAAATTCAAATCAGCCAATAGGATGAGAGCTTCTGAAATCCTATTGGTTGTTCAAATCAGCCAATAGGATGAGAGCTACTGAAATCCTATTGGTTGTTCAAATCAGCCAATAGAATTTCAGTAGCTCTCATCCTATTGGCTGTTTTGAACAGCTAATTTGAATTTGAAGAATGTTATAGGAATGCAAGGGACGCCATTTTGAAACGGCTACCTTGCATTCAACTTCAGTGTAGGAGGCGACCGTATTAAGAGGACGCTCCGCGCAGGATGGGATCGGCTTCCAGGATGGCTCTGCTCCGTGCCACCAGGATGAAGATAGAAGACGCCCCCGGGATGGATGAGGACCTCACCGCCTGGATAAAGACTTCTCGCCGCCTGGATGTCCGGACTTCAGAAACCGTGAGTAGATCTTCTGTGGTTAGTTTTTTTCTTAATTTTTTTGGTGTGGGCTTTTTTTTAGATTAGGGTTTGGACTTTGAAAAAGAGCTAAATGCCCTTTTAAGGGCAATGCCCATACAAATGCCCCTTTAGGAGCAATGGGTAGCTTAGGTTTTTTTCAAAGTTAGGTTTTTTATTTTGGGGGGTTGGTTGGGTGGTGGGTTTTACTGTTGGGGGGGACTTTGTATTTTTTTACAGGTAAAAGAGCTGATTTATTTAGGGCAATGCCCTACAAAAGGCCCTTTTAAGGGCTATTGGTTGTTTATTGTAGGCTAGGGAGTGTTTTTATTTTGGGGGGGGGGCTCTTTTATTTTTATAGGGCTATTAGATTAGGTGTAATTGTTTTTATTTTTGATCATTTCGTTTATTTTTTTAATCTTAGTGTTTTTTATTTTTCATGATTTTAGTGTTTATTATTTTTGGTAAACAGATTTTTTTAATTTTTCATAGGATTTGGGGTTTTTTTAGTTGTAATTCAGTTTTTTTTTATTTTTTTCGTAGTGTTATTTTTTTAAAATTTGTAATTTAGATATTTTAATTTGTAGTTTTTTTGTATTTTATTAGAATAGTAAGGTTAGGTTAATGTATAGTTTAATTTTAGGATTTTTTTATTTCACAGGTAAGATTTAATTTATTTAAAGATAGTTATATTGTAATTTTAATTTAAAGTTAGGGATGTGTTAGGTTTAGGGGTTAATAGTTTAATTTAGTGTTTTGCGATATGGGGAGCCAGGGGTTTAGGGATTAATAGGTTTATTTAGTGGCGAGATGTGGGAGGCCAGAGGTTTAGGGATTAATAAATTTATTTAGTGGCGGAGATCTCGGGGAGTGGCAGAATAGGGGTTAATAACTTTATTATAGTGGCGGCGATGTCGGGGAGTGGCGGTTTAGGGGTTAAAATATTTAAATAGTGTTGGCGATGTGGGTGGGCAGCAGATTAGGGTTTAATAGGTTTATTTAATAGCCATGATGTGGATGGGTGGCAGATTAGGGGTTAATAAGTTTTAAATAGTGTTTGCAATGCGGGAGGGTGGGGGTTTAGGGGTTAATAGGTAGTTTGTGGGTGATAGTGTACTTTGTAACAGTTTAGTTATGAGTTTTGTGAAACATTTTTGTTAGACAAAATCTATAACTACTGCTTTCAGATGGCGGTATGGATCGTGTTGGTATAGGCTGTAATGCAAGCATTTTAGCCTGAACGCACAACCTGTAATACCGGCGCTATGAAAATTCCACGCAAAAACGTCATTTTTTTGAGTGCGGGATTGACGCTGCGTTACTGACTAAAATGCTTGCGGTATAGCTATACCGACACGACTCCCAATTGTGCGTTCCTGCTTTAACGCTGAAATTGCCATTTTTCAGCGTTAAAAGTCGAAATGCAAAATTAGTATTCTAGGTGAATGTAACTAGCTTATTTATGTTTAAATTGTTTTTATTAAGGTTTTCACACAGTTTATAAAGACCTTTTACATCAAAATTTGCATATCACATGTTCAAACGAATAGATTATGGAACCAGATTCCAAACAAAAAAAGAAAAGAAAAAAAAAACAGAACATTTTTCGAACTTGTAAATCTCAATGATTCAAAAACTTAACAGCAGTTCTCTGCAAATGTGATGCAATACCAGATATGTGTTAACTTATCGCCAGCATTAGTGCAGTTTATAAAAAAGAGTGATGGGAAAACATATCCCTTCAAACAATGGTAAATACATGAAACCAGTGATTCCTTACAGTTGAGTGTGTGTGGGGGGGACAACTGGGAAAAAAGTGACAACACAATACATATAATGAAGTTTGCTTTTCAGTATCAAAATTCGCAATGCCCGTCCAAAGCCAATCAGGAGCCCCTATGGGGTAAACCCTAGACTGATTCTTCCCTACTTATCCAATAGTACCAATAGATCCCGGATGCCAGTTCGTACATGTTGTATGTGTGCTGCATCTTGTTATGAATTTCAGCCCATGTAGGGGTCCCCTTCTTCCAGTGTTTTGCAATACATGTTCTCATGACTGTGCAGAGAATGCTAAGGAAGGTATTAAGGTGTCTGTTAAACGTGGTGTTGTGGTCGTGTAAAAGAGCATGCTGTATCGTGAGAGCAATCTCCTCTCCTATCAATTGGCTAACAAAAGAAGCTAGACATTTCCAAAGTGCGTTCACCTCAGTGCAATCCCACCACATATGTCGGTATGAGCCAACCTCTCCACATCTTCGGTAGCATAATTTGCTGCCCTATGGATGCATGTGTGCGATTTTCACCGGCGTCAAGTACCACCTGAAAAGTGTTTTCATAACATTTTCCTTTAAATCTACACTCAGTAGGCCTCTATCGGCAGATTGAAATATCAATTCCCAGTCTTCTAGGTCATTAGTTATGTTTAGGTCTTTTCCCAGGCCAATATCACCGAGGATTTTGTCTTGTGTGGGCCGGATTGGATTGTCAGGTATAGTCTGGATATAGAGTGTTTAGTGCATTAGAGATCACCACAGAGCAGCTCAAAAACAGTAGGGGCCCCCCTCCGAATTCCTCTGAGGAACAGTCCCACCGAAGAACTGAGTTGAAGGTATATATACCAGTGTAGTCTCAGCGGTTTTATTTTCTCTTTTAGTTGAGCGAAGGAAAACAGTTTTCCGTTATCTAGTATATCAGCAACCCTGTAAAGTCCCTTGTTTTCCCACTTCCCAATTTGTGACCACAACTCGCTAGGTACCAAATACTGGATTGGGTTGAGGTAGGAGAACCCAGGCATTAGGTATCCCCCCATCACCACCCTCGACCATGTGTGAAGGGTGAGCTCTAGAGTGTAGGGTGTTAGTGGGGATATAGCGGACCGAGATGTTCTATTGGCTCTAAAGATTGAGTCTGGTGCTCTCCAGCCCCCCCATCCTTGCCTCCATCATAGGCCACAGCGCGTCTGTTGACCTCTGTAGGAGCATTTTATCCTGCAATATTTTAGCCACTCTGTAATATTCCATTAAATTCGGACCTCCCATGCCTCCTAGCGATTTCTGTCTATTTATTAAGGATTTTGCTACTCTTGCCGACTTGCTCCCCCTAATGAAGGACAGCAACTCGGCTTGGAGTTTCTCTATATCTGATTTGATATCCTTAATGGGGAGTGTTCTAAAGAGATAAAGGATTTGTGGCAAAATAGTCATTTTGACGGCTGCAAGTCTCCCTAGCCAGGAGAAATTGTAACTCCTCCACTTCAGTAGGTCTCGTCTAATCTGTTGAAAAGAGGGATGTAGTTGAATTTATAGAGTAGGTCAGTTTGTGGCGGTAGGTGTATTCCTAAGTATTTGAGTGTATGCTTCATCCATTTAAACTCGAAGTTGGACTCTAAGACTTTTTGAGTTTGGGGGGGGGGGGGGGTAGCTATAGATAGGGATTTACATTTATCCATATTTATTTTATATCTTGATATAGTGTCTAGGACCCCATAAAGGTTGGGAAGCGAGATCAGTGACCTAGTTATAGTCAGTAGAATGTCATCTGCAAAAAGTGCAAGTTTATATTCTGAATCTGCTACATGAACCCCTGCTATGTCTGGGTGTGATCTAATTCTGGCTACCAATGGTTCAATGCATAGGGCGAACAGAAGCGGCGATAGAGGGCAACCCTGTCTCGTACATTCAGAATTGGGAAGCTTTTGGATCTGTAACCCGCTGATGATACCTGGGCATTTGGAGAGGAATAAATTGCCTGTAGGGCTGTTATAAATGTACCGTCGAAGCCCATTCTCCTGAGGGTATTAAGCATATGCCGCCAGTCTATTCCATCGAACGCCTTCTCTGCGTCCAGTGACAGGAGCAGAGAAGGCGTCCATGACCCATCTAACCAGTGTATTAAGTTAGTCACCCTTCGAATATTGTCTGGGGCTTTTCTATCTTTTATAAATCCCACCTGATCAGCATGCACCAGGTGGGGTATAATTATTTTAAGGCGGTAAAGATTTTTAGGTCTTGATTTATCAGGGAGATCGGATGGTAATTTTGACATAGTCTGTGATTTCTATCTGGATTGGGTATTACTACAATTTTAGCATATAAAAGATCCGGCGGGACAGGGTTGCCCTCCATGATATGGTTGCAGAATTTTGTGAGATGTGGGAAAAGTGAGGACCCGAATAATTTATAGTATTCCCCTGGAAGTCCATCTGGACCCACAACTTTACCTGGTTTAAGGCCTCAAATCGCCCCCAACACCTCCGTGGCAGAGACTGGGGCATTAAGGGCCTCTCTTTGTTCCTGAGATATAGTGGGTAAGGGCGATTTCGCAAAGAATTCTGTGGTGAGGATTTCTGTTGCTATGTTGTGAGTGACTTTGCCTCCATTATACAGCTTCCCATAATAGGTGGCAAACGTATCAAAGATTTCATGTGGGTGTGAAGTAGTGGTACCCTGGGGAGTTTCGATCAAGGGAATAGCAGAGGCCCTACATCGCTCTCTAATTTTGTAAGCCATGAACTTGTCTGGCTTATTGGTGTAGATAAAATATCTAGATTTTAATCTTTGGATAGCCCTAGATGCTTGAGAGTTAAGTAGCGACGTCAGTGTGGCTCTTTTAGTGTGGAGAGCATGTAAGGTGGAAGTCTGTTTCATCAATATGTGTTGTTTCTCTAGAAGTTCAATTTCACTATATAGCTGTGCTAATTGGTCCTTATACTGTTTATTGTGTATTGCCTTTTCTTTTATAAGTAAACCCCTAAGCACCACCTTGTGTGCCGCCAAGGTGTTTAATGGATTTAACGTAGAGCCAGTGTTGATTCTCCAGTATTCCACCAATGCTCGCATGGTGTTTTCATGTACCTGAAGTTTCTTAAGATAAGTGGGGTCAAATGTCCATGTCTTACTTCTTAATGGGTCTCTCAGTCCGTCTATCTGTAGGGAGATAATAGAGTGGTCCGACCACACATATACATGTATATCTGACCTCCGTATTAGGGGTTGGAGGACTTGGCTAACAAATATATAATCTAATCTTACGTAAGAGTTATGTGCTCCTGAGTAAAATGTGGTATCTGTGGTGGCTCCGTATAGTGTGCTCCATGTTTCGATCAAAGAGTGGGGTGACAGGTGATCTTTGATTGATCTAATTAGTCAGTTATGCCTTAGCTATTTGTTGGTCAGTATGTGGTTGGTCTTAGGTTGCACCGGGTCATGGTTATGTTAAAATCTCCCGCTAAAATGATCTTGGTTTGTGACCATTGTGTCAGTAGCTGGGTTATATGTTGGAAAAAGGTGTGTTGTTTTTTTTATTTTATTTTTTCCTATTTTCTTTTTTATTGAGGTAAATCTTGAAATACAGTTGGCTAGTTACTACATATGAAACATGAACAAAATGAAACAAAGGAATAATAATAAAGAAAAAGGTCAGTCGTAAAGCCATTATAATATACATAACCATAACCATTTCTGCTCGATTACGGATTATTTTACTATTAGACCTCAACTTTTCATTAATTTCTTTAAAGCTAAACAATAGTCTAGAAGGAGTAAACAGGAATTAGTGCGCACCATGTAAATATTAAAGTAGGTCATTAATAGTTGTAGATTAAAACTTGTGTCACAATACGCAGTTGATATGTCAAATGGGACACCAGCTTTCAGTGACAAGCATCGTTTAGACTGATACTGTCCGAAGGGAAGATTTTAAGGGTTTGCCTTATTTGTTAATTGTTATCTAAGGTGCTTGCTGTTGGCGTGGAGTGTCGAAGAAAAGATCAAAGGACATATGAGGAAGGGTATTCTGAAGTGTTCACTAAATATTGATGAATGTAGTGTGTGAAACATGCTGCCAGGATATGACTGTATTGAACGTGCTTACGAGGGTTCAATTGTTAAGTTAAAGAACTCCTATATTTGCGAGGTATGGTAGGTGTGAGAGGCACACCTGAAAAAAAAAAAAAGGGGGTGAAGAAGCAGAAGGGAGAGGATCCAGAAAAGGGGGTAAGGCAAAGTAATGAAGGCCCAGATGGAATACACCCAAGGGTGTTAAGTGAACTTAGCACTGTTATAGACAAACCTTTACTCTTAATTTTTCAAGACTCATTATCCTCAGGCATGGTACCCCAGGATTGGCGTAAAGCTGATGTGGTGCCACTCTTCAAAAAGGGAAGCAGGGATGATCCAGGAAGCTATAGACCAGTTAGTCTGACATCAATAGTGGGGAAGATATTTGAAGGGATTATAAGGGATTATATTGATGAGCATATTCGTGTAAACAAGATTATGAGTTCTAATCAGCATGGCTTTAGGAGAAATAGATCATGTCAAACTAATCTAATTAGATTCTACGAGGAAGTAAGTAAAAATATAGATAAAGGGGAATCAGTTGATGTGATATACTTAGATTTTGCAAAGGCATTTGATACAGTGCCACATGAGAGATTAATGCACAAAATTAAGGGACTGGGAATAGCTGAAAATGTTAGCTCATGGATAAATAACTGGATAAAAGATAGGGAGCAACGAGTAGCAGTAAATGGATCATACTCAGATTGGACAAAGGTAATCAGTGGCGTCCCCCAGGGATCAGTACTGGGCCCTGTTCTTTTTAATATTTTTATAAATGACTTGGAGCAAGGATTAAATAGCGACATCTCTATTTTTGCAGATGATACTAAGTTAAGTAAGGTCATTAGGTCAGAGCAGGATGAACTCTCTTTGCAAAGGGATTTGCTAAAATTAGAACTATGGGCAAGTGAATGGAAAATGAGATTTAATACGAAAAAATGTAAGGTTCTACATTTTGGAAGTAAAAATAAGCAGGCTATGTATTTTTTAAATGGGACAAGACTTAGCCAAACACAGGAGGAAAGGGATTTGGGAGTAGTAATAGATAACAAGCTAAAGATGAGTGCACAATGCAGGGCAGCGGCTTCAAAGGCTAATAAGATACTAGCATGTATTAAAAGAGGCATTGATTCAAGGGAGGAAAGCATAATTCTGTCATTATATAAAGCCCTGGTAAGACCTCACCTTGAGTTTGGAGTGCAGTTCTGGGGACCGATTGCTAAAAAAGATATTGCAGAACTAGAAAAAGTTCAGAGAAGGGCCACAAAGCTAATAAGGGGATTGGAGAAATTAACCTATGAGGAGAGGCTAGCCAAACTGGGTCTGTTCTCTTTAGAAAAAAGGCGCTTGAGAGGTGACATGATTACTTTATATAAATATATTCAAGGCCCATATACAGAGATGGCAGAAGCTCTTTTTATTCCAAGAAAATTGGTTCTGACAAGAGGTCATAATTTAAGGTTGGAGGAAAGGAGATTTAATCTCCTGCAACGGAAACGTTTTTTCACTGTAAGAGCAATAAAATTGTGGAACTCATTACCAAAGGAGGTAGTGAATGCCAATACCATAGATACATTTAAAAATAGTCTGGATAAATTTCTGTATATAAACAAAATTCATGGATATGATTGCTAGTATTAAATGGGTCACATTTTAATGGGGTTATTTAAGCTTAACTGGAGCTTTTTGTAAGTATTTTAGATTTGTATAGGTTGAACTCGATGGACTTCAGTCTTTTTTCAACCTTATCTACTATGTTACTATGTTACTATGTAGGGGTTTACCAGGCTTGCTTAAGTTACAGAGTTGAAGTGTTGGGAAGTCGAATTTTCCTCCATAATTCCCAGGTTTGACAGTGGAGGTTGACTCTATTGTTTGCAGTGAAAATGGGACTCTCTGTAACCTCTAAGTAGTCCATAATTTTAGTCAAGTCATGCCAGTTGGGAATGTTAGTTTGCTTCCATAAGTGAGCGATAGCAAGCTTTGTAGCCATCATTAAATAGATGCTGAGGAGACCCACAGGGGAGAGAGGGGACCCCACGCCCAGATGGAATAGCACTTTTTGCGGATCTGACCACAAGGTCGAGTCTATCTCAGAGCATCTTTGAGAAAGCATATTCCACAGGGGTTTCAGGGCAGGACATTCCCACCATATGTGAGTCGGGGAGCCTATGTGGTTGCAGCCTCTCCAACAAAGCGGAGAGTTAATGGGGGAGATTTTGAAGAGTCTGAGTGGTGTGATGTGCCATTGCATGCATACCTTAAGGTGCAATTCTAGCAATGTGACACAATGGAGGGCTTTTTTAGTCACTGTCATGGCTTTAGACCAATCTTCCAGGGTAGCATGAAACCGTAGGTCTCTTTCCCACGCAATAATATAGGCGGACTTAAGGTAAATGGGTGGGTTCGAGATGTCTTGGTAGGAAATTGACAGGGCCCTAGGCATCCTTTTGCCAGTACTTCATCTCTGTTCCAAGTTAGTCGGTGGCCGAAGGGGCAAAGGTGTGTTGGTTTTCATTAGGGGCGTAGACATTACATAGTGTGACTTCAGTATCTAAGATTCTGCCTTTAACTACCAGGTATCTCCCCTCCGGGTCCTCTATGGTACACTCAATGTGTAAAGTTAATGGAGGAGTGGATTAAAATAGAGACTCCTCTTTTCTTAGTGGGTGCCGTGTCGTGGAAATGAGTGGTAAAGTGTCTCACCCAGTATCTTGTAATATTGGCTTTAAGGAGGTGAATCTCCTGCAGAAACAGTAAGTTTGCCTGTAGAGAGGTGTATTGGGACATCGCTATCTTGCTTTTAACGTCAGTGTTCAACCCTCTGACATTACGGGAGATTAGTGTAATCTTAGGGATCATAGAGTAGTGCTATTGTGTGTGTTAGTGGTGTGTGGTCTTGTACCTTTTGGTTCTGATTCCTACCCCTGATCTGGGATCCCAGCAGAGCAGTATTGTCTTTACCTTCAGGCATTGCAGTGTTGTCACTAAAGTAGAGGAAAAGACTAGAAAGAAAACAACATATTATTAACAACAAAATAAATAACAGTTCCCCATCTGGGGATAACATTGTAACAATAAGCAAATATTCAGTATTCAACACAATAAGGGGGGGAGGACACCCCACCCGGCCCACAGGTTAAGATAGGCCACAAGACGGTTCAAAACCTCCACCTGAGGGAGATCTCCTGCGGTTAGAACCCTGTTGTGAATATTCAACCTAAAGGCACTATACGGGACAGTCAACAAAGTTACAGTTCATGTCAGGCTCGTGGTCTCTCTGATTCTTCATTCATCTAAACACCTCAGAGAGTATCACCAGGCCCTGTCCTCTGAGTCAAAACAGTCTCTCCTTTTTTCTAGTAGGCTAGGCTTCACTTCCTCGGGACTCCTGAGTCTTTCGCCTTTTATGATTGATTTTCTGCCATGATGCTTGATGTCTGGGTTGGTTTGGTGTGGAACTGCCAGTAAAGAGAGGATCTGGAGATGGCAACAATGGTATTTCCAGGTTCAAGACCTTACAGACTTTAGGAATGTCCTCCTGTTCTTTGATTATTATCGTTTTCGAGTCATTGGTTATGAGGAGTGCAAAGGGGAATCCCCATTTGTACTGTATCTGCTGTTTCCGGAGAAGTAGGGTGAGGGGTCGTAAGGCACTTCTGCGTTGCAGGGTCCATAGGCTTAAGTCCTGATAGAACTGAATTGTTTCCCTGAAACTTGAAAGTAGGGTTTTTCCTGGAGACTTGTAGTATTTTCTCTTTATCCGGAAAAAAGGTCATTCTGATTACTACATCCCTAGGGGGGAGCCCATTCTTCGGTTTCACTTTTAAGGCTCTGTGAGCCCTTTCTACATGGAAGACATAATCTGCCGGAGCTCCTGTGATCTGACTGAAGAGCTGGGACAAGTATGCTGGTAGATCTTTGTTAGTTATTTCTTCTGGGACTCCCTTTAATCTGATGTTATTTCTCCTACTTCTATTTTCAAGATCCTCCAGCTTGTCTTGGAATTCCACTAGAAGTAGTTGTTGTGAGCAGATTGTTCACGACATTTCATCTATATTGCCCACAATAGAGTCCTGTTGGTCTTCTAGGGTCTCGATTCTTCCTCCCATGTCTGTAAGATCTGATTTAATCTCTGATAAGCTACTAGTGAAAGACGTGTGGATTGAGTCGATCTTTTCCCATAGCTTTTCGAAATAATCCGCAATGTCTTTTTCAGAGACAAGCGTGTGCAGATCTGCTTTTGTTAAAGGGGTGTTGTCATCTGGTAGTTGTGAGGATTCTCCTTCTGAATCTTCCCCTATCTCTGCTTCCTTAGGAGTCTTGCCAGATTGGGAGGGCTTGAAAAAAGTGGACATATTTGTAGATTTCAATGACTTGTCCCCCTTTACAGTTCTCCTAGAGGCCATGTTTTAATCTCTAAGGAGTTTTCTTTATTGTGTTTATTGTGTCTATGAGATCATCCGTAGGATCGCCAAATCCCAGTTAGGTACTGCAGTTAGGTTTGTTCTGGTGTCAGTGTCTGGCGATACATATAGTAGTACGAGTGTAGCAAAACCCAGCAATCTCTCTAAGTGTTTGGAATGATATCATTAAGTAAGGAGAGAATCTCAGGCATCAGTTGAGAGCATATAGAATATCTGAGTTTACATTATTGTAGTTAGTGAGCCGGTTGGTCTCCCCCCTACTTCATTTACATGCTTACATTATCTTTCATGGGTTAGTGAGTGTAGTTGGAGGCTGTCTTCCCTGTCTTCGGGGGTCCAGATAGAAAGATGAAGAGTCATTGCAAAAAGTGTCTCTCTGATTGTACTTCCTTCTCCCTGATTTCCTGCCTCAAGGGCTAGTTATTTCTTGGTGGGAGTGACAGAGGTCGTTGTCCCCACAAGTGGCTACATTCTGGCACTGACCTATGTTTAGCAATGATGATAAAAGAGTAAACTCAGGCTGGGGTGGTGTCAGTTCAAAGCTAATATTTATTTGACCTGTAGTACAGCTTAGTGGGCCACGGCCTTCCCAGATGACTGTGATTTAATCTCCCTTAATCCCCTTTCATAGAAGAGGAATCTAAGCCCAAGTGTCTCACGCCATTAAACTTTGTGGCCTCCAGTCAGAGAGCCCCGGTCTTTAAAGTATCTGTTGCATCCACCTTTACCCTTCTAGTGTTTCTAGGGGTTACAAATCAGCCCTTAATAGAGTCTAGGTTTATATTATTGTATTCAAAGTCTCTGTGTAGGCTTTTATAGCGAGGTCCAGCTGTTTAGGTCAGCTTAGAAGCCCCGTGTGCGTGTGAATTATCTGATGCGCACTTACTTTTTGGGGCAAGATAGCGTCATCCACCTCCTTGTATCTCTTTCTCCTGGAGCTATGTCCGTTGTTGCAGAGCTATCTCGCCAACTCAAGGCCTCTCCTTTAGGGCGTGTATGGCTGCGCGCCTATACCGCATCTGTTTCTGGCAATGTTGATCTCTTTCTGAGGTTTGAAGCTCCCTGAGTAGGCCGAAGCCCCGGGCTTTCCTGATGGTTTACCGGTTCTCTCTGTCGGGAATATCAAAAGTTCCTTCAAAATTGTTTAAAATCAAACCCGGTATTGTAGGTCGGATATAAACTCTGCTCCGTGGATTTTTGGTTCTAATGGTCCCCAAATTGTGTCTCAAAAAGCTTTTTATCAGTTGTTTTTACAGGGAGCTCTGTTAAAGTATGTCTGCCTAAGTTGATGGCTAGCTCTGCCCCCGAACTAACTTATTTAAAGGGACATTGAACCCAATTTTTTTCTTTCGTGATTCAGATAGCATGACATTTTAAGCAACTTTCTAATTTACTCTTATTATCAAATTTTCTTTATTCTCTTGGTATCTTTATTTTAAATGCAAGAATGTAAGTTTAGATGCTGGCCCATTTTTGGTGAACAACCTGGGTTGTCCTTGCTGATTGGTGGATAAATTCATCGACCAATAAAAAAAGTGCTGACTAGAGTCCTGAACCAAGAAAAGCTTAGATGCCTTCTTTTTCAAATAAAGATAGCAATAGAATGAAGAAAAATTGATAATAGGAGTAAATTAGAAAGTTGCTTAAAATTGTATGCTCTATCTGAATCACGAAAGAAAAAATGTGCGTTCAGTGTCCCTTTAAAGGCACATGAAACCCAACATTTTACTTTCATGATTCAGATAGAGCAGGGTTCTTTAATTTTCCCCAAGGTCCAGTGCCATTATACCACAAACCTTTGCGACCATATTTTTATGCTTGGTCTGAAAATTTCTAAAGTAATATACAACAAGATAGCTGCAATTTTTGGCAAAGTGACTAAAATGTGTGTGTACTTTATACCTGATTGAAGTCAAACTTGAAAGTGTTGTAAAAGCTAATAACACATGCACACTCATACAACACATACACACCAGACACACACTCTCATACAATACACACACACTCATATAACACACATACACACACTCTCATACAACACACACACACCACACACTTTCATACAACATACACACACTCATAAAATACACACACAGTCTTATACAACAAACACACACATCACACATTTTCATACAATACAGACACCACACACACTCATATAACACACATTCACACCTCATATAACACACACACAGTCTTAAGCAACACAAAAAAACATCACACATTCTCATACAATACACACTCATATAACACACACACACTCTCATAAAACACAAACACCCCACTCACTCAAATAACTCACACACACTCTCATACAATACACACACTCATATAACACACACACACTCATACACACTCACTCTCCTTTAGATACCTGCAGTGTAATCTACATTCCAACATGGTAGCACAATGTGCATGAAATCGATTTAGTGTTTAATGTCCCTTTAATGAGTTACAGATGTATTTATTTTTTCTTGAACACATTTGTAAGTGTAACACATAAGTGATTTCCTGCTCCAGTCAGGCTTTTAAGCTGTTCCTCATCAGATCACAGATTATGATTGGCTGCTACATGCTTATGTCACTCCTGATTGGCTCACTATCCATGTCTTTCTCAGGAGCTACAATGCATTAAGGCTCCTGAGAAGAAATTAAAAGGTTATTTAACTATTGGCTACAACTACAGCAGCTGTGTTAATGCTATTTTTTTTGCAGCTCTCTTCGAACCCCTTGCCTTATTTGAAGCCAAAGCCATTTGACATATTTTTGTAGTCTGTGACAGAAACAGTTTGCATTCACAAAACTGTGACATTACCAGCTTTTTTTATAGCACACACAATAGAGAGTGTAACACTCGTTGGGTTAGTGCGTACTCAGAGCTGTGGTTAACTGATTTGCAAAACAAAAAGTGTCACAAAACACATCACAAATACTTTACAAAGCACAGCTACACTTAAAATAAAACCATCTAATAAAAATGTTTTTGTTTTTTTTAATATTGAGCAAAAAGGTTCTAAGATTTGAGGTCTCAGGTGTTAGAAAAAAAGGCAGACATAGGGCTTTAGCCTAGAGATCTTCTCATGTTGGGTCCCTTGAGTACTTGAGTTCGGGTTAGCGCTCTTGAGAACATGCGTTTGGGTTAGCAAACTTTTTTGCTCCATTGACTACTATGGGGAATAATTCTAATATAATATCTGCAAGTGTGTGCTTGGGAATAATTTGAATATATATTCTAATTTTGCTAGAAGTAAACTGAGCATGTCTGGTTAGCGCGAGCACAATAACTTTTTGCTTTTTAACTTGTAATACAATAGCAACCCGATGCACACAAAAAGTTTACTTCTAGCACAATTAGCACTGTAGCGAAAGTGCTAAATAGTGCTCCACTCGTAACCTGGCCCTTAAAGGGTTCAAATCAGAGAATCAATTTAAAGAGAACTGCAGGGGGGAATCAATAGTATGGTAACTAGTAACACTTCTACTGTGTAACTGCTTTGTGGGCATAAAATATATAGTTCAATGCAAATGTTTGTGCGTGATAAAATGCAGCATTTAATTATTGTAGTACTACTGTGTGTGTTTGTGTATTTATAAGTGTGTGTGTATTTATATATGTGTGTGTGTATTTATACGTGTGTATGTATTTGTGCATTTATATGTGTGTGTATTTATATATGTGTGTGTTTGTGTATTTATATGTGTGTGTATTTATATGTGTGTGTGTTTGTATTTATATATGTGTGTGTTTGTGTATTTATATATGTGTGTATTTATATGTATGTGTGTGTGTGTGTTTGTATTTATATATGTGTGTGTTTTTATATGTGTGTGTGTTTGTGTATTTATATGTGTATGTGTATTTATATGTGTGTGTGTTTGTGTATGTATGTGTAGATATTGTTAGCAAATGAAGAGTTTTTAAAATATATAGGTGTGTACATGTGTGTGTGTGTGTGTATTTGTGTGTATGTGTATGTGTGTATGTATGTGTGTGTGTGTGGGGGGGTGTATGTGTTATTGTTTGTATGTATGTGTGTATGTGTCTGTGGGGGGGTGTATGTGTGTGTGGGGGGGTGTATGTTTGTATGTGTGTGTATATGTGTGTATGTATGTGTATAAGTTTGTATGTGTGCATGTATGTGTGTATGTATGCATG